>NC_137884.1:25493733-25766233 GCF_963924005.1 Protomyctophum bolini | reverse complement strand
GAGCCAACAGCAGTAAGTCAAGTCACTTACTATAAATGTTATAAAAAGGTTTATAAAAAGGATTATATACGCCTGCCACTGTGTAGTGGCAGGCGTTACAGTGTAACGCCTGCACTGTAAATCCCTGGAACATGTGACCTAAACCTAAACACCATGTGTGTAATAATAAAATGCCAAATGTTTATTAATGGTCATAAAATACAGTAGAACACGGGTTCACTCAAACGCCTCACGAGAACACCTATATGACCTATTTGATTGTAAAAACTAAACACGTTCATGTGTTTAAAAAGTGTTACTGGCGATTAAACATGTTCTTCTGTTTATAATCACTGTGACACGTTTAAAAAGTGTTACAAATATGTGTTTATATTATTTATAACCATAAACGCTTGGGTTTAGTGTGTGGATAGCGAGAGAAGGGGCACATGCATGTACCCTTAAGGAAACGGCTCTATTCTGGATATCATTTATCATCCTTAAAACCCCCAAACACCAGCTGCATACGTAAGTACTGGACAGACACATTTGCACAATAGAGCAGTGAGTATATGTGGAATATAACCTAGATCTTTACAACATTTAATTTTTACTAATTATTGACCCAACGGCTCTACCAGCAGAGTCCGCCAATGTTCCAATTCCAAGATCATATAGGACATGAATTCATCATTCAGCATAAAACCCAAGTACTTTAATAGCCGCCCATTTTCACACACAGGCCTAATAACCGACTCAGTGGCCTTGTGGTTAGAGTGTCCGCCCTGAGACTGGGAGGTCGGGGTTCGATCCCCGGCCGGGTCATACCAAAGACTGTAATAAAATGGGACCCAGTGCCTCCCTGCTTGACACTCAGCATCAAGGGTTGGATTGGGTCCCTGCGACATACTAGCGTCATGTCCAGGGGGTGTCCTTGTACATCAAGCTGCCTCACGGCTACAGAAACAGGAGATAGGCTCCTGGTCCTATGGGCCTCATGGCTACAGAAACAGGAGATAGGCTCCTGCCCCTATAGGCCTCATGGCTACAGAAACAGGACATAGGCTCCTGCCCCTATGGGCCTCATGGCTACAGAAACAGGAGATAGACTCCTGCCCCCTATGGGCCTCATGGCTACAGAAACAGGAGATAGGCTCCTGCCCCTATGGGCCTCATGGCTACAGAAACAGGAGATAGGCTCCTGCCCCTATGGGCCTCATGGCTACAGAAACAGGACATAGGCTCCTGCCCCTATGGGCCTCATGGCTACAGAAACAGGAGATAGGCTCCTGCCCCTATGGGCCTCATGGCTACAGAAACAGGAGATAGGCTCCTGCCCCTATGGGCCTCATGGCTACAGAAACAGGACATAGGCTCCTGCCCCCTATGGGCCTCATGGCTACAGAAACAGGAGATAGGCTCCTGCCCCCTATGGGCCTCATGGCTACAGAAACAGGACATAGGCTCCTGCCCCCTATGGGCCTCATGGCTACAGAAACAGGAGATAGGCTCCTGCCCCTATGGGCCTCATGGCTACAGAAACAGGACATAGGCTCCTGCCCCCTATGGGCCTCATGGCTACAGAAACAGGAGATAGGCTCCTGCCCCCTATGGGCCTCATGGCTACAGAAACAGGAGATAGGCTCCTGCCCCTATGGGCCTCATGGCTACAGAAACAGGAGATAGGCTCCTGCCCCCTATGGGCCTCATGGCTACAGAAACAGGAGATAGGCTCCTGCCCCTATGGGCCTCATGGCTACAGAAACAGGAGATAGGCTCCTGCCCCCTATGGGCCTCATGGCTACAGAAACAGGAGATAGGCTCCTGCCCCTATGGGCCTCATGGCTACAGAAACAGGAGATAGGCTCCTGCCCCCTATGGGCCTCATGGCTACAGAAACAGGAGATAGGCTCCTGCCCCTATGGGCCTCATGGCTACAGAAACAGGAGATAGGCTCCTGCCCCTATGGGCCTCATGGCTACAGAAACAGGAGATAGGCTCCTGCCCCTATGGGCCTCATGGCTACAGAAACAGGAGATAGGCTCCTGCCCCCTATGGGCCTCATGGCTACAGAAACAGGAGATAGGCTCCTGCCCCTATGGGCCTCATGGCTACAGAAACAGGAGATAGGCTCCTGCCCCTATGGGCCTCATGGCTACAGAAACAGGAGATAGGCTCCTGCCCCTATGGGCCTCATGGCTACAGAAACAGGAGATAGGCTCCTGCCCCTATGGGCCTCATGGCTACAGAAACAGGAGATAGGCTCCTGCCCCCTATGGGCCTCATGGCTACAGAAACAGGAGATAGGCTCCTGCCCCTATGGGCCTCATGGCTACAGAAACAGGAGATAGGCTCCTGCCCCTATGGGCCTCATGGCTACAGAAACAGGAGATAGGCTCCTGCCCCTATGGGCCTCATGGCTACAGAAACAGGAGATAGGCTCCTGCCCCCTATGGGCCTCATGGCTACAGAAACAGGAGATAGGCTCCTGCCCCTATGGGCCTCATGGCTACAGAAACAGGAGATAGGCTCCTGCCCCCTATGGGCCTCATGGCTACAGAAACAGGAGATAGGCTCCTGCCCCCTATGGGCCTCATGGCTACAGAAACAGGAGATAGGCTCCTGCCCCCTATGGGCCTCATGGCTACAGAAACAGGAGATAGGCTCCTGCCCCTATGGGCCTCATGGCTACAGAAACAGGAGATAGGCTCCTGCCCCCTATGGGCCTCATGGCTACAGAAACAGGAGATAGGCTCCTGCCCCTATGGGCCTCATGGCTTGGCAAGGCTATACTTACACCTAATAAATATAACTAATTAATACGAACGACACAAATACAACACCGTGCACAAGAAGTACTATAAATGTAATGTGCAGACACTGCAGAGTTATGGATGAAAGTGATCATACATGTCCGGTTGTCATATAGTGCCCGGTGGTGACACTCCCTATACAGGGACAGGGACGCGGGGGTGGGAGGGGAAACGGTGACCATCGGGGGTCACCCCCGGTGGGTTTGGGGGGTCTTTCATGTTCCCGTGGCGTTTCCCTGAGGGGGGGGGAAGTGTCTGTCCACACGGTAACGCAGATCAACCGCTGCGTGTGAGCCATCGTTTCCCCTGCGTGTACAGTTCAATGTCAGCATGTCATGTCCAATCCACTTCTAAAAAGCATTTTTATACAACAAGGTTGAAACAAAGTGCTGTACACAAAGAAATACTAAGAATATCAAGAACAAAGCAACAACATAAACAGGGCAACATATATACTGTAGGACACAATGCAGTGGAAGCAGCAACTCTTAATCAGTATATGTTCAAATGCCAAGGGAGTACAAGTGAGTTTTCAGACGTGATTTAAACACAGACAAGGATTGAGAAGCTCTGACATGAGGTGGAACCTCATTCATTCATTCGTTCATTCACATAGTACAGGCATTATATGGGAAAAAAGGGGTCAACCTCCAACTAATTGCAAAAAAAACAAACTCAGCTGATTTTGTATCTTACATAATGTCCTGAATAACATACAAAAAGTTGCCTGAAATTGTCTGAGGGGAAAGTGTTGAAAATGGCCTGTACAGTATGGCCACCATAGACATCCTATATATAAGGCAAATAATTTCAAATTTTCCTTTTGCTTTAACCCATTCTGACCGGGCACCCATTTTGGTGTTGGCATCATGTTATGCTTTAGCTATTGAAAAATAGCAGATCTACAAGCTCGTAGCGCGCCACCGAGTGGCGCGATACGAGCTTGTAGGTCTGCTATTTTTGAAAAATTCGAAGAACGACTGACATTTTTAGAATCTGATCTCAGGTCAGAATGGGTTCATCAGACCAGTGTGTGTCCCGTGGAAACCTCGTATGAATCTGATCTCAGGTCAGAATGGGTTAAGTAGCCATAGCCAAGTGGCTATGGCCGTTATTAGCCCAAGGAGTGTTTTTATGCAAAACTAATGCTTGGAATGGACTCAGCATCATGAAAACACCCTAGTTTGACATGTCACGTACTACTTAAAGCAAAAGGAAAAATTTGAAATGATTTGCCTTATATATAGGATGTCTATGGTGGCCATACTGTACAGGCCATTTTCAACACTTTCCCCTCGGACAATTTCAGGCAACTTTTTGTATGTTATTCAGGACATTATGTAAGATACAAAATCAGCTGAGTTTGGTTTTTTTGCAATTAGTTTGAGGTCAAATTACATTATTACTGGACTAAACAGAAAGTGACCTATATCCCCCCCGGGATTTCAGCTTGGATTCAGGGATCTTGAGAAGTGACCGTCCGTGTATCAGTGTTTACTACAGCAGTGGTTCCGAAAGGTTGGGTTCTGTCACTCTGTGGACCACTAGGGGAGGTCCAGGTCGGGTTCTGTCACTCTGTGGACCACTAGGGGAGGTCCAGGTCGGGTTCTGTCACTCTGTGGACCACTAGGGGAGGTCCAGGTGGTCCCCGAGATACGGTAAATGAAAGTGTGGAACCAAATGAAATGGACCCTTATGGGTCTTTATAACTCTGAGAGTGTACACATTTGTATACACCCTCAGAGTTAAATTTAACTTTGATTTTTACAATATAAATCGGGGGTCCTCCCAGAGATAGAGATGCCATTAAATGGGGGACCGTATAGCCCTAATTCAGGTCAAACCTGGGGGGGGGGGGGGGCCCTTGAAATGAAAATGATTGGAAATCACTGCTAGAGCCGCACAAATCTTCTCTTAATGGGGGTCCTTGGGATATATTTTCAAGAGCATATATTTTTTTTTCAAACACCAAATTCCATTATAGCATTCAAATGATATATTTCAGTCAGTACTTTATAATATCTTTGATTTCCCGACCTCCTTCTCACATTTCCTTTTAACCCATTCTGATCGGGAACCCATTTCAGTGTTAGCACTATGTTACGCTTTAGCTATTGAAAAATAGCAGATCTACAAGCTCATAGCGCGCCACCGAGTGGCGCGCTATGAGCTTGTAGGTCTGCTATTTTTGAAGAATCGAAGAACGACTGACATTTTTTTAGAATCTGATCTCGGGTCAGAATGGGTTAATCAGACCAGTGTGTGTCCAGTGGAAACCTCGTATGAATCCGATCTCAGGTCAGAATGGGTTAATCAGACCAGTGTGTGTCCAGTGGAAACCTCGTATGAATCCGATCTCAGGTCAGAATGGGTTAATCAGACCAGTGTGTGTCCAGTGGAAACCTCGTATGAATCCGATCTCAGGTCAGAATGGGTTAATCAGACCAGTGTGTGTCCAGTGGAAACCTCGTATGAATCCGATCTCAGGTCAGAATGGGTTAATCAGACCAGTGTGTGTCCAGTGGAAACCTCGTATGAATCCGATCTCAGGTCAGAATGGGTTAATCAGACCAGTGTGTGTCCAGTGGAAACCTCGTATGAATCTGATCTCAGGTCAGAATGGGTTAATGACAGAACGTATATGTGTCTCCTTTATTCACGGCATGCATTTTTTTTCCCATCTCTCCACACATGTCTGGACATGATATTAAGTCAGTGGGCTTAATGTTGCAGACGTTTAACTCTGGAAGATTTAACTGCTCATTCCCTCCTCTATAAGTAGCCATTTATTCCCATCCTCCTCTTATCTCTCCCATCTTAACCCATTCTGACCTGAGATCAGATTCATACGAGGTTTCCACTGGACACACACTGGTCTGATTAACCCATTCTGACCTGAGATCAGATTCATACGAGGTTTCCACTGGACACACACTAACCCATTCTGACCTGAGATCAGATTCTAAAAATGTCAGTCGTTCTTCGATTTTTTTCAAAAATAGCAGACCTACAAGCTCGTAGCGCGCCACTCGGTGGCGCGCTATGAGCTTGTAGATCTGCTATTTTTCAATAGCTAAAGCATAACATGATGCTAACACCAAAATGGGTTCCCTTCCCGTGCAGAATGGGTTAAACGAGTCCACTTACTGTTTATGACTTCACTGAAACTGATCATTAATCTTGGGAGAGAGAGAATAATTCCTGCATAAATGCTTTAAACTGTATTGACTTATTGTAATGCAGTTGCTTACCAAATTCCTTTAACCCATTTTGGGGCGGGAAACCCCTTTTGGTGTTTAGCTATTGAAAAAAATAGCAGATCTACAAGCTCGTAGCGCGGCACCGAGTGCCGCGCTACGAGCTTGTAGATGCTGCAATTTTTTTTGAAAAATCGTGAAAACGTGGCGCAAAGTCACAACTGCTGCAACAACTGAACATTTTGTTCAAAGATTGTTGGACAACAACTTCAGAAACTTTATACATCCACGTATGATAACAGCATCCTAAGGTTAGCGAGGAATATCACCTCTAATACTAAGCATGTGTATGGAGAGTATAGGTTGCTGCCTTCAGGAAGGAGATATGGTGTAAGCATGTGTTGTATGGAGAATATAGGTTGCTACCTTCAGGAAGGAGATGTGGTGTACCAGCATACAATAAGGTCAGACTAAAGAGGTCCTTTGTCCACCAGTCGACCTTGAGGCTTAATCAGGAGTTGTAGTAGAAGCCACGGGGTAATCTAGGCGGTGGATATTGCTCTTGTCTTCATGTCTTTATGTATGTAAATTGTCTTGTTCTTTGTGTTTATGTCAAATGTGTGTGTATGTGTTCTGCATTACTATGTCGTTTTAGTCATGGTAGCTTAGTTTTCATTCAGTTTCCGTTTAGTTTTCGACGAACATTTTTCGTCTTAGTTTTAGTCGACAAAATCAACACTGTCTGGCAGTGGCAACGACTGCACATACGTATAGTTCTATACAACTTTATGCATGACTAAGACTAAAACTAAAACTAAAACTAAGACTTTATGCATGCGCTGTTTTGGCTGCATGTCTGCCTGTACTTTCCAACCCTTTATTGTAGTTTAAACACATTTAGGCCTGACGTCTAAAATTAAATTTAAAAAAAGTATTTTATTATGACAGTTTTCTGAAAAACCTCATGTTTCAATAACAGTGGTGCTCAATATTTCATGTCAAGGACCCCCAAAAAGTATATGTAATTGGCCGCCGACCCCTACATCTCAAAATATGTTGTCCCAGGGACCCTCCCAGGTGCAAAGATTTGAGTTGAAAACGTTCGCTCTGAAAGAATATATATTCAATGATTTGCACCACGATTAGAGCAATAAAAAAATTCAAAAATAGCAGACCTACACAGTGCCGCGCTACAAGCTTGTAGATCTGCTATTTTTCAATAGCTAAAGCAGAACGGAACGCTTAATAAAACACAAAAAAGGGGTTCCCGCCCCATTTCCACCGCTTTGTGGCACCATAGTTTGGCAATTTGCACTTGAATTCCTGGAAAATGAGTGAAATGTTGCAAGAAGTGTGAGCTCAATGATTGAGGACTGCACTCACATTATTAACCCATTTGGACCTGGACCTGGATTCTATACAAATGTCTTTTAAAATCCTGACAGTTTTCTGAAAAAAACCCTCATGCTTCTATGTGCCAGTCGCTCTCAAACAGAGAAGCAACGATTTGAGTTAAAAACGTTTGCTCTGAAAGAATATATATTCAAAAATATATAAGCCACAATTTCACGATTAAAAAAATATATAGCAGATCTACAAGCTCATAGCACGGCACTCGGTGCCACGCTATGAGTTTGTTGAATCGGTTAATTATCTGTCATATACATTCACATGGTACAGTAGCTGGCACGGATTAAAACCTACATTGAATCATGTGCTAAAACTGCGGAATGTACAGTATTCTCCCTGCTGAAGAAAAGTGGGCAAAGTAAATAAAGGCTACATAGGATAACTTCTCCGTGATCCACGTGACTTATGAATTCAGCTTGAGGTATATGACACAGCGCTTCAAACACTGATCTTAAATCGTGTAAACGGTGCAAATGGGGCAAGCAAATATAGATGAAATCAGACTAAATCCTGCAGGTTCAAGTTTTGATCATCTATTGCCATATGCTAAACAAATTATCTTAGCAAACGTATGGTTGAATTGAATGTATGGTCTATTATTGTACCCTAACAATTTTTTTTTAAATGTTTTTTTATTGCATTCTTAGAATATGCATCATGCGAGTAAAAACAAGTGTCTGAGAACTTGCTGTCTAGAGTCAGACTAGACAGATCTTTAAAACCCATTTTGACCTGAGATCAGATTCTAAAAATGTCTTCTATACGTCCTGACAGTTTTCTGAAAAAGCTATGTTTCTATGTCAGTCGTTCTTCGATTTTTCAAAAAATAGCAGACCTACAAGCTCATAGCGAGCTTGTAGATCTGCTGTTTTTCAATAGCTAAAGCATAACATGATGCGAACACCAAAAGGGGTTCCCGCCCAAAATGGGTTAAACTGACATATAAACACTCTTGTAACACAAAATAGTTACATTTCCTCGAAACCTCGTGACCAAAGTGATTAACTTAAATCCTGCTGAACACAATTTAATGTACATTTATACAGTAGAACTGACATATTGAGCCTACACGACACACAGTGTGGCATCCCCCCCCCCCCCCCAGTAGGCTACTACTGGGGGGGGGGGTTGAATTTGCAGAAAGTTTGAATTTGCAGAAAATGAGTTTTGTTTGACATTAATTATTGTGTATTTGTTGATTGATAATTGATTGTTGACTTCATTGAAGGGAGCAACTATAGAGCGCCGCAGTCCCTCCCCCTTTCAGAAAAGCGAGTGGCCCAGGAAATGAAACCCCAATGCATTCTCCCATCGGCACTTCTTATTTAATTTATTTAAAGACGGTTACGCCGCGGACAAAGCCAACTCGGATCGTGACGAATCGTGACAATGAACACAATGTTTTGGGCCGATCAAATAATCTATAAGACGAAAAACAAAACAAATAGTGTTGTCTCCCGACTTTCTTTTCTTCTTTCTAATGATTTGATCGGCCCAAAACATTGGGCCTACAAAACATTGGCATCTACAAGCCACTGAGTGGCGCGCTATGAACTTGTAGGTCTGCTATTTTTGAAAAAAAAATATCTTTGAATAGGTATATTTATATTCAGAGCGAACGTTCTTTTTTTTTAAATTTAGACGTCAGCCCAAAAACGCGTTAAAGCCAGGTCATATTTGTATATGAAGTATATGGTTTTTATTACAAGCGTATAACCTGACTTTGTGACCCAGAAATCCAGAAAAGTGGAACGTGGTGGTTGAGAGACGGCCCTCGGTGCTCCCTCACGTAATCCCTACTGTGGGAATTCTAGAGGTTTCGGAATGTGGGAGAGAGAGGGAGCATTTAAAGAGGCTCATATATAACCCATTCTGACCTGAGATCAGATTCATGCGAGGTTTCCACTGGACACACACACACTGGTCTGATTAACCCATTCTGACCTGAGATCAGATTCATACGAGGTTTCCACTGGACACACACTGGTCTGATTAACCCATTCTGACCTGAGATCAGATTCTAAAAATGTCAAGTCGTTCTTCGATTTTTCAAAAATAGCAGACCTACAAGCTCGTATCGCGCCACTCGGTGGCGCGCTATGAGCTTGTAGATCTGCTATTTTTCAATAGCTAAAGCACGACATGATGCCGACACCAGAATGGGTTCCCGTTCAGAATGGGATAAGCGTGGCAGGGGTTTGTAGATAGTGTTGTGTTTACTGCGTGCGTTCACGACGTCAACTCAACGACGCAAAGGTTATGATGCCCAAGGTGGTGCACATTCATCCATTCGTTCAAGTTTTTATTCATTTCTCGAAATTACACTCGAGTAATTAAACTCATTTTCAGCGTCGTCGAGTAACACAATGTCGTATATAACGCATCAGAAGATCAGGAGAAGTTAACCCATTCTGACCGGGAACCCATTTTGGTGTTAGCATCATGTTATGCTTTTAGCTATTGAAAAATAGCAGATCTACAAGCTCATAGCGCGCCACCGAGTGGCGCGCTACGAGCTTGTAGGTCTGCTATTTTTTTTAAATCGAAGAACGACTGACATTTTTTAGAATCTGATCTCAGGTCAGATATGGGTTAATCAGACCAGTGTGTGTCCAGTGGAAACCTCGTATGAATCTGATCTCAGGTCAGAATGGGTTAAACAAAAGGTATACATGTGAATTACAGTACATAGGTTTACAAATAAAAAAGCTAAGACAAATTTCAAAATGATCTAAAAAAAACAGTTACATATTATTGTGGGGATCTGTATGTATAAACGAGATTTTAAAACGACGCGGGGGTACCAATGTGGTCAATTTTAATGTCGTTTAGCAGGTCATTCCATGTATTATTAGGGCCTGAGAGTGCAGAAGTGCAGAGATGGCAATGCCAGACATTTCTAATCATGGCTTTTGGCTTCTGGTTGACGGTCCAATAGCAGGCTTTTCCTTATTGACAAACAGCTGAACGGGTTCTCAGGGGATGCTGGGGATAACTTGGTTCTGGGCCACGCAGGTTTCAAATGTTTGAAAGGGCTTTTGCTTGATCCCTACAATGCTCGATTCCTTAAATATACAGGGCATTCACACCGTGTCAACTGAATATCGTGTATCGAAATATCGAAAACAGTGTTTTGAGGGAATTCGTTCGCTCTCTGTATCAAAAAACTGTGTTTTGAGGGAATTCGTTTGCTTTCTGTATCCCAAATCTGTGTTTTGAGGGAATTCGTTTGCTTTCTGTATTCAAAAACGGTGTTTTGAAGGAATTCGTTCGCTTTCTGCATCCAAAAACTGTGTTTTGAGGGAATTCGTTCGCTTTCTGTATCCAAAAACTGTGTTTTGAGGGAATTCGTTTGCTTTCTGTATCCAAAAACTGTGTTTTGAGGGAATTCGTTCGCTTTCTGTATCCAAAAACTGTGTTTTGAATTCGTTTGCTTTCTGTATCCAAAAACTGTGTTTTGAGGGAATTCGTTCGCTTTCTGCATCCAAAAACTGTGTTTTGAGGGAATTCGTTCGCTTTCTGCATCCAAAAACTGTGTTTTGAGGGAATTCGTTCGCTTTCTGCATCCAAAAACTGTGTTTTGAAACTAATTCGATTGCTTTCTGTATCCAAAAACGGTGTTTTGAGGGAATTCGTTCGCTTTCTGTATCCAAAAACGGTGTTTTGAGGGAATTCGTTCGCTTTCTGTATCAAAAAACTGTGTTTTGAGGGAATTCGTTCGCTTTCTGTATCCCAAAAACTGTGTTTTGAGGGAATTCGTTCGCTTTCTGTATCAAAAAACTGTGTTTTGAGGGAATTCGTTCGCTTTCTGTATCAAAAAACTGTGTTTTGAGGGAATTCGTTCGCTTTCTGCATCAAAAAACTGTGTTTTGAAACGAATTTGTTCGCTTTCTGTATCAAAAAACTGTCTTTTGAGGGAATTCGTTCGTTTTCTGTATCAAAAAACTGTGTTTTGAGGGAATTCGTTCGCTTCCTGTATCAAAAAACTGTGTTTTGAGGGAATTCGTTCGCTTTCTGTATCCCAAAAACTGTGTTTTGAGGGAATTCGTTTGCTTGTGTGTCTACACAGTATGCATGTGCTGCATGTGGAGTGCATGTATCCGTGTGTATATTGTCTATAGAGTTTGTTTGTTGGTGAGACGACATGCGAGTCTGTTTTCAGGATCTGCTGGCCAGAGGGGTATAATCTTTCCTGCCTGTCTGTTTAGCCACTGCTCCAATGAGCACTCTAATGGCCCCCGGTTTAATTCAGCAGTTAAAATGATGAATGACAAAAACAGGCCACGCTAAACCCAGTTAAACTTTTGCGGATAAGAAACAAATTGTAGTATTTAGTTTTTCCCCACCCAGGCCATCAGGATATCGTGTTCCCTGACGCCCCCCTCTGCTTCCATCCTGTACATTGCTATACATTAACATTTATTTATTTGGGATTTTGCGGCCATTATATGCAGTCATTTTACTTGCAAGTAAGTCTTGCACCACGGACACACATGCAGTACAGTATGTCGCGGATTACGAGTTTCCTCGGGTTCCGTCCAGACTAGACTCCGGTAGCGCCATAAGGCGGGGTTTAATGTCCACTCCCGAGGAACTGCATGTGGGATGTTAGCGGTGGATCGACTCTTAATTCCCAAAGCCCTTTTACTTACAGGCCCTGATCTGACATCATCCATGTTTGAGCCGAGTTTTATCACGGCAGCTCCATCTGGACCGACAGACAAAGGCAGTTGCCTGAGGCTTCGTACACGCATAAAGAACAACTGTTCTGTGCTCGGCCCGTGTTCCATGGCCGCCTCAATGCTTTTTCCAATGGAAGTCACGTGGTTTGACCAAACACTTGTGTTTGATTGCCCCCCCCCCCCCCTCCCCTCAATGAAACACACGTGTTTGGTCAAACTATGTGACTTCCATTGGAAAAGCATTGGGGCGGCCATGAAACACGGGCAGACCACAGAACATTCGTTCTTTATGCGTGCACAAAGCCACAGAGTTACCGAGAGACGTATGGTCAGAGACGTATGGTCAGTATGTACTGACCATGTACATACAGTTGGTATGTATCTGATCTGGACCGACAGACAAAGGCAGTAGCCTGAGGGAACGGAGAGACCAACCACACTGTGTGCTCTGACTGAGACGAACCACTATACTTACTTATAGATCCACTATAAGTGAGTTTACAATTAGTTGCATGCTGAAAATAGACGATCTACAAGCCTAGACTCTCCTTCTCCGCTCCCTCCATTGGCTCCCGGTCGCTGCCTGCACAGAATACAAAACTCTGATGCTGGCATTCAAAGCAACCAAAGGTATGGCACCGCGAGACATATGGCCAAAGCATTTCCGGGAGTCCCCCAGACAAAAACATTGAGAACCCCGGGTCTAGTGGTTAGGTCTAGTGGTTAAGATTTTGGACTTTCACGCGGGAGGCCTGAGTTCGAATCCTGGGCGTTACACATGCACAGGCTCAACTTATATAATTTAAATAGCACTTTGACGTAACACTCTATAGTATATACACTTATAGTTTCCTTAGATAGATATTCCACTGTTCCACAGCTTACGTAGGATTCATGGTGACCTTTTTACGTTTTGATGTTTTTTGTTCTTGCTTATTGTAAATCGCTCTGGATTAAGAGCGTCTGCTAGATTATGCCTAAATTGTAAATTGGGATTAACCTTCTCTGTGACTTCATCGAGGCAGAGACAGAAATGAACCGAGGTCTCTACATTTTCTCTGTATCTCCCACTCTATCTCTCTCTCTCTCTCTCCTTTCTCTGTTCTCATCACGATGACAAGACTATACTGAGCTGTCAGCGATCAGTTTTTATTGAAGTAAATCCGTTCACTGCTGCGATACAAGATGTTTAAATAGCCACACATGCTGTACGCGTGCGTGCGTGCGTGTGTCTTCATAGAGATGTGCAATTCTGGAATGTTCCCGTTATAATTAATCCGTATGACGATGGCCAGAGGTTAAACGCTCGTTGTATCTTTCTGTTTATAAGCGCAGTAATTGCCCAGGTCAACCTGTCCTCTTTCTCCTCCATATATGGAGGACTGTGATAGCTGAGGTTAGGTGATGGAATGTACAGAGATATTATACAGTAGCCGCATGTATAGGTAGACTTGTGTGTGTGTGTGTGTGTGTGTGTGTGTGTGTGTGTGTGTGTCTGTGTGTGCCTTTTCTTTTTTACTATTTTGAAATACATGTTGTGAGCTTATAAATTGGCTATAATTGAACTATTCCAAAATGTAAAAGAAAATAATTAAATAGTAAATATAGTAAATCAAGGTAGTACTTTATTGTTACAGGTGAGGTACATAAGAGTAAAACCTCTTTTTGTTTGGCTTCCTTCAGACAGCAGCATATATAGATAGCATAACATTCAAAACAACTAAACCATAGCAAGCACAGCAAACAAAGAATAAAGAGTGCAAGAAAGAGCGTTCAAATAGTTTAAAAAACATACTGTAACATACTGTATACTGTACACATGTGCTTCAACGCACAAAACAACCTGTCTTTTCTACACAATACATAGATTTCCATCTACAGTACGAAGTACAGTTCGCTGAAGGGGTCGTGACTGAGGGATGAAAGGATGGCCCTTAAATGGCTTTTAGGAGGAATTGGAAAGGTTATCACGAAACAATCATATGAGGACGACAGCAAAGAGACATTGGGTGAGAGTGGAACAGAAAGGGCCAACAGAACGTGGAAAGATGGGGGGGGGGGGGGGGGGGGGGGAGAAATAAATTGCGTATAGAAGGGAGCCAGGAGAGTGGATTATGATGGCAGCTTTCTAGTCCTGGAAATGACATGAGAGATATGGAACAGGGGGAGGGAGGGGAGACATATAAACAGGTTTATGAAGGGGAAACAGGAAATGAGCAGACTTGACGAGCGCAAGGTGAAGTCCATGATCTTCCCATGATCTCATTTACTGTACATGTATACGGTAATATGCTGGACCCGTACCATTATATTACTGTACATTTACATTAATATACCAGCCGGTATACTACAAGCTCGCAACGCGTCATGGTATATGTATATATGACGATTTCTATGACGATGTATATATGACGATTTCTGAGCATGTTGATTTTTAACTTTTATTTTATTCATTTATTTACCTACCACGTTTATTCATGTATTCATGTATGTGCCGAAAAAATTGGGATGGCGCAGGTTCAAAGGTACCGCAGGTTTAAAAGTAGGCCTACCGCAGGCCAAAGTACAGCATTAAAGTGATATTATTTTTGTTAAAGACGTGTTAATTAGCTCTATTCTCATAATGATCATATAGAGTGGGGTCTCCCTGTCTCTCTAATCATTTAGTAAACAGAAGACTCAGGACTCAGGTCAGGATACTATAGGTTTATCCAATTGGAAGTGATAACTCATACAGGATGCAGGATACAGTGTCGCAGGTTCGAGTCCCGATCCAGACGACCTTTGCTGCGTGTCACTCCCCATCTCCTGTCTACACTATATGAAATAACAACCCCATCGATCGCACAGAAAATAGTATATGAACGAAGTTGTAATTCCCCTAGATAAACGACTTAAAGACCCAAAAGTCCCTATATAGATAGATATATAGAAAGTCCCCATAATAGAATATATTTCACTGCATTCCGCGGTGGCTCAGGGGTAGAGTGGCCGGATGGTAACCGCAAGGTTGCCAGTTCTAAAATGTGCTCGTTCCCATGTCAGAGATGGTGTGTGACCCCCAGCTGTGTGTTTTATTTCTCTCTTTCAGGCCGGGCAGAGTGCAGAGCCTGTCCTGCTCTTTCTGCTCTCCTGCACAGATAAGCCTGAGCAGGAAACGACGACTAGACCTCAAACACTGGCTCCCTAAACAGACACATATGGGCTTTGCGGCATGTGTATACCCGCCCGGCCGGCCGGCGCATATTATACTGGAGACAGACTGGAGGAGGAGAGGTTGGTACAGCTCGTATAGTCACGATGCAAACAAAACCTTTTTTTTATTGGGTTACCAACGTTTCGGCAACAAAATGCCTTCCGCAGGGTGTTGCATCATGTTATCAAGTTTAATTGTCTGCCGTGGTCAGCAGCACCTCCCCACTATTGGCGTGCACTCCTACCTTTTTGTTTGCTTTGATGCTACCGGTACTCTCATATCATCATCATTGATTGACCGCGGTCGAGATCGTGGATTTCACAATGCCACGCCAGACTTCCCGGTCCTTCATTGCCATCCCCAGTTACTGCTTACTGATGCCTGTGTCCCGTATATAGCGATGACATCAGGGAACGACAGTTTTCTACCTCTGGTCTGCTTTGAGGCAGGACTCCAGAGAAGAAGGGAAAGATATAACCTCATTGTCAGCTCTGTAGCACTGTGGCCGACAAACTGTGTTCTTCTGGATCGGACCAGTGAAGAAACACAGGGAAGGTTGCCGTATATTAGATTAGTCGATGGGTAGCTCTTCCAAGACAGATTTTGCGCTCTCATTATAGAAGGTGCCATCCAACCGTTTCTCTAGTTTCTTTGAAAGTGTCCATGTCTCGGAGCCATAGAGTAGAATCGGCTCAACGGTCGTCCTAAATATTTTTTACTTTTAACATCTTACTAAGCTAGGATGACCAGATCTTATGCATTGCATTGCAGGCTGACCAGGCCATACCCTTCCTAGTTTGAAAGTCCTTTTGGGAAGAAGATATAATATGAACCCAAAAACTTAATCGACCTGTTTCAGAGGAACAGAGGGAAGGCCTATACTGGCCTGCAAAGATTGTAGATTTAACCCCTTTTGGTGTTATCATTATGTTATGCTTTAGCTATTGAAAAATAGCAGATCTACAAGCTCATAGCGCACCACCGAGTGGCGCGCTGCGAGCTTGTAGGTCTTCTTTTTCTTATCGAAGAACGACTAACATAGAAACATAGCTTTTTCAGAAAACTGTCAGGATGACTGTAGAAGACATTTTTAGAATCTGATCTCAGGTCAAACATTTTCAGGGTTAAAGCCAGATTTACACTTCCTTGTACAATGATAGATCTATGGTACATTGTTCTACAAGCTCTTATATCGGCCTTTAAAAAAAAATACATACAGCAAATAGTCCGATGGTCTCATTGGTCTGTACTTATCGCAACATACGCCCCACATAACAGGCACTCCATTGTAAGTCTCATTTGGCTTTTGGTGTGTGTTGGTCACAGCAACACAAATGTGCTGTGCAGTCCCCTCTCTATTAATGTTTAATTTGATAGATATATGGCGTGCATGTTTAATTTGGTGCATGCCAGTGTCTGTCAGCCCAGCGAGATGCTTTTCATTAACCAAAGCCATTACCCTCTATTCCAGCTCGCATGTTGGCTCAGATAGATTGCCAAATTAAATATGCATTGAACTCGAAGTCAATCCAGAAGAGTGTTAAAAGATGATAACTACGTTCTTGGCAGATATGATTGATGCTCATTAGTTTTATTTGCAAGCTATACTTCTGTGCTTTGATGTGTTGGTGTGTCATGACTGATGACTCATGCAATGTTTACCGCAGTATAAACCACAGCATTGTTTCTTCAAACAGCAGATACATGAGCTTAACCCATTTCATTTTAGACCTGAGGACGATATTCTACAAATGTCTTCTAAGTTTTCTGAAAAACCTTCTATGTTTCTACAGTATGTCAGTCGTTCTCAAACAATTTCATGTCAAGGACGACCCCCAAAAATATATGTAATTGGCCAGCCGACCCCCATCTGAAAATATGTTGTTCCAGGGACCCCCCCCCCCCCCCCCCCCAGAAGCAAAGATTTGAGAAAACGTTCGCTCTGAAAGAATATATATTCAAAGATTTGCGCCACATTTTCACGATTTTTCTAAAATAGCAGATACAAGCTCAAAGCTTGGCACTAGTGGTAAGAAAAACCCGCCCACCAGTGACATCATCGTTAGGCAGATTTTCTTAAAAATAAATATTTAGCTCTGGTTCGGCCTCTATCCTTTTATCACTCTTTTAGACACAGACTGAGTAGACAAAAATTGTGGTATTTTAGTGAGGACCAATAATATGAAGATATAGGTTGAAAAGTGGTGAAGTGGTCCTTTAGTAGATACCTTCCAGGTCCATGCTGGTGTTATGCTGCCATCTGGTGGTGAGACAGGCTCAGTGAACACAGCCTGGTTTTCATTGATTGATTGATTGAAGTATTTATTAACAGGTGCAGAATGGCTACATTTCACAGCCCCGCCCCCTTTCGGCACAAACAAGGGACTAAATTATTTTCGCTCCTCTATGCCACCAAAATGTGGAACGCCCTACCAGCAGCCATTAAGACATGTGAATCCCTCGACTCTTTCAAAACCGCTCTCAAAGGGCACCTACGGACGGCTGCAAGTCTAAACTGGCCTCCATAAAATCTGAATCCCCCCCACCCCTTTTCCCCCCTCACTGTAGCCTATATGTTTTTTTCCTTTATGATGAATTCCTGAGTATATTTGTACGTCTCTAATTGTTATGATTTTGTTATGATGATTTGAAATTGAACAAGGTGGACGCTCTTGTAAACAAGTGTAATGCTGTTATTGTGTCGTCCACTCACAGTTAACAGCCTTTGTATCGAGTTGTGCTTGAAATGTCCTGTAATTCTGCAAAAATACTTCAATCAATCAATCAATCAAACGTCTCAGAAAGTATTTATTTAAAGACCTGTAAGCATCGGACAAAGACAACTCTTGTTGTGACAAATCATGACAACAAATATTTCATTTGATGTTTTAGTTTTTGCATATTAAGGCCTAGGCCTACTGCATATTCGTACGTCATTAAACGCTCTGAATAATTGGAAAATGATTGCTTTATTTCTGTCTCCATAGCCTGGCAACCGGAGGACTAAGCGGATACGGAAACGGTCGTTGGTGTCATGTGCATAGACCGGATGTGAGCTCTGATCAGCAAATAGACACCAGAGCTGCTGTGACGTTGAGGAAAGCCCGGCTGTGATTGGTGCATACGGAGGAGGCGGTGCCTATCCGTCAGGAAGTAGGAGCAACAGTCACGTTATTCCAGTTAAAGAACGGAGTGTTTTTAAACAACATCTGCATCTGTGGAGTCACCTGATCTATCAATCTATCAATAGATCGATCCTGTGTGAGATCAACATGTCTGCGAGGAATCCTGGAATCAACCTGGGTAACATTTTACTGTTTTTACATTTAGTGTTTACATGTTTTAGAAGTTGCCCTACTTAACTATCCTCGACTACCTCACAGGAGTGCAAAGACTCAACTTATGTAACTTATGTAGACATGTACACTCTATAGTTTAATTATATAGATATTCCACATTCCATTCTTAGTTTACTGATGATCCTATATTTCTATGTATGTGATCATTGTGATCTGTCAGCATGTGTTGTTCTTGCTTACTGTAAATCACTCTGGATGAATGACTACAATGTCAATTGTAAAATCATCCAAAACTCTTTGATCTGACCGACAGATACAATATATGAAAGATGCACGTTGTTACAATAAGATTATGAAGTCAATGCGTTTACATGTAAACATAGATGTACATCTATGTCAGCTTGTGATGTCATAATTGTCATAATGTCAGTAAAGATTGCCCACCTGCCCCTGGCAGCTAAATAAAACACTAAGGGTTGCCCACCTGCCCCTGGCAGCTAAATAAAACACTAAGGGTTGCCCACTTGCCCCTGGCAGCTAAATAAAACACTAAGGGTTGCCCACCTGCCTCTGGCAGCTAAATGAAACACTAAGGGTTGCCCACCTGCCCCTGGCAGCTAAATAACACACTAAGGGTTGCCCACCTGCCCCTGGCAGCTAAATAAAACACTAAGGGTTGCCCACCTGCCCCTGGCAGCTAAATAAAACACTAAGGGTTGCCCACCTGCCCCCTGGCAGCTAAATAAAACACTAAGGGTTGCCCACCTGCCCCCTGGCAGCTAAATAAAACACTAAGGGTTGCCCCACCTGCCCCTGGCAGCTAAATAAAACACTAAGGGTTGCCCACCTGCCCCTGGCAGCTAAATAAAACACTAAGGGTTGCCCACCTGCCCCCTGGCAGCTAAATAAAACACTAAGGGTTGCCCACCTGCCCCCTGGCAGCTAAATAAAACACTAAGGGTTGCCCCACCTGCCCCTGGCAGCTAAATAAAACACTAAGGGTTGCCCACCTGCCCCTGGCAGCTAAATAAAACACTAAGGGTTGCCCACCTGCCCCTGGCAGCTAAATAAAACACTAAGGGTTGCCCACCTGCCCCTGGCAGCTAAATAAAACACTAAGGGTTGCCCACCTGCCCCCTGGCAGCTAAATAAAACACTAAGGGTTGCCCACCTGCCCCTGGCAGCTAAATAAAACACTAAGGGTTGCCCACCTGCCCCTGGCAGCTAAATAAAACACTAAGGGTTGCCCACCTGCCCCTGGCAGCTAAATAAAACACTAAGGGTTGCCCACCTGCCCCCTGGCAGCTAAATAAAACACTAAGGGTTGCCCACCTGCCCCTGGCAGCTAAATAAAACACTAAGGGTTGCCCACCTGCCCCTCCATGTCTGTCTCAGACATTCGAGTTTGAGTCCTCTCTCTCTCTCTCTCTCTCTGACAGTGAACTCTCTCTCTCTGTGTCTATGTCTCTCTACCAGACCTGCAGTGGGTGTCCAGGGTCAGAGTGAACTCTCAGGCCGTGTTGAAAAGAGCTCAACAGATTGAAGGACGGAAAGTCAACAAGAAGCAGTGGCAGGTAAATGAGTAACTACGCCCCCCTGGTGGACTGTATGAGTAACTACGCCCCCTGCTGGACTGTTTGTCTGCTGTGATGCAATGTTTGATTTGATGAGAATATTTAACCTGCGTTAGAGCAGGACAGGACGGGTTGTTCTGAACCCATTTAGACCTGAGGACGATTCTACTAAATGTCTTCTGAATCATGACAGTTTTCTGAAAAACCCTCATGTTTTCTATATCGGTGGTTCTCACACCATTTCATGTCAAGGACCCCCAAAAATATATGCAATCGGCCGCCGACCCCCATCTGAAAATGTCGTTGCAGGGACCCCCCCGGAAGCAAAGATTTGAGTTAAAAAATGCCCGCTCTGAAGGTATAAATATTCAAAGATCTGCCGCCACATTGTCACGATCTTTCAAAAAATATCAGATCAAGTGCCGCGCTATGAGCTTGTAGATCTGCTATTTTTACAATAGCTAAAGTATATAACTTAAAATGCTTAAAACACCAAAAGGGGTTCCCGCCCAGAATCGGTTACGGTCTGTCAGTCACTGTTTCACATTGAAGTCGACCATTCATTATTGTGTTTTTTTTTAATGCATGTTAATATTTTGATATTATATTATATTTATATGTGGTGTAGGTTTCTGTCACTACATTACACGCGTGTTACACGTGTTACATTACACGCTATGGTCCACCATTCATTGTCACACCAATAGCTGTGATCAATGATTCTTTATAGTGATGTGAGATTAATCTGTATCGGCCCATTGTAGTTGTTTTTAGATTAATGGGCATCGGTTCGATTAATCGATCTGTCTTTACTGACAAACAAGCTCAAAATAACAGCTTGAACAGATCTACAAGTTCACAATATTAAATATAGAGGTATTACAGTTAAATCTGCAATGCAGATACCCTGTTATGTTACATGTATTTTTCAGAATGGACAGAATTATTATAATTTTTCAATGCAGAATGACATCATATCGGTAATATCGGTTATCGGCCATAACAGCGATTCAGTATATCGGATATCGATATCGGCCAAAATGTCTCATCGGCACATCCCTAACTTTCTTTTATTTTTTATTTTTCTTGAACATCGGAATGTTAGCTTGTATTTCTGTTTGGTCTTTGTGATCACAAACTGTACATCAGAGCAGATATTACAGATATTGTGATTTTAAAATAGTGGATCTACAAGCTCACTTGTAGATCTGCTATTGCTGCTATCTTTGATTTCAACATTTGACGATTATGCAAAAATAATTGTGATTAGTGCAATGATTGTGACAGGCCTAATTTACATATTCATGACAACATCAATCATAGGCCAACATTCAGTGGAATTAGCAGATCTATAATGTGAGCTTGTAGATCTGCTTATTTGAACAGATGTATAATGTGAGCTTGTAGATCTGCTTAGTGTCACATCTCACATTGGTTGAAACTCAGTTTCCCTAAAACAGGGGTAACCAACCAGGGGTTCGCGAGCTACCAGTAGCTCGCGGGAACCTTTCAAGTCGATCCCGAAGTGTCAGGCTGACGGGCAGCCAGCCATCACTGCCAATACACAGCAGAATGTCGTTCGCAAAAAAGAGCAGATCTACAAGCTAACAACGTGTAGAGGCTCGATGCATTTTAGCTTGAAGATCTGTTCCCCTTGCTTCCACCGCACCGCCCTCGGCCCTCCCCCTTTTAGCACTCTGTGCTCATGTGCTGTGCTGTGTCCTGTGTGTCTGTTGTTCCCTCGCAGGCAGCACAGACTACAGAGCGTCAGAGTGAACGCAGCATGATAGCGTCCCCGACACTTACGTTGAATACTAAACTTATTTGTAAAGTTCGAACGCCAACTTTTAACCAAACGTGGGAGAAACACTGTGCACGGCTGCACGCACAAATAAAGAGTGCACTCGTGCACGCACATGACGGATTATTATCGATCAAAACAATCCTTAGCGTCGCTTACAAAAGCATGTGTTGCACAGCATGAATGATACGTAATCAGTTTAATCACCGACCTGGCTGGATAAATATCACTATGACAAAGTGTCAAAATGTTTAGTGCCGCTGTCAAAACATGACACAGTGAGAGTTGAAGATTCTAACTATTGGAACAAGAAAGCCACAGTTTTGAAGGAAGTGCATGGGTCCTAGACAAGGCTTGATTGACGCTTAGCTCATGGATGCATGCATGATAGACAGACTATCCGTTTTTATCCTGCTGTTCTATCATGGGATATTCGATGCAGGGCAAGATGCTCGATTGTGAATTAAATTGTAACATTCTCCTTGGCTTTGACTACTTCAGACAGAACATCTGACACACAGCTACAGTAGACTATTAATTTACTAAGCTGGTAACTTACTCGGCTGCCTACCGTTGCTCGTTAAGCAGGTCACACAATGGATATGGACCACTGATATTTATCCAGCCAGGTCGGTGATTACTTATCATTCATGCTGTGCAACACATGCTTTTGTAAGCGACGCAGGATTGTTTTGATCGATAATAATCCGTCATGTGCGTGTGCGAGTGCACTCTTTATTTGTGCAGGCGTGCACAGTGTTTCTCCCACGTTTGGTTAAAAGTTGGCGTTCGAACTTTACAAATAAGTTTAGTATTCAACGTGTCGGGGACGCTATCATGAACTCGTATGACTGACTCACATCTAAAAGAGACCCTCAGACTGGCAATCACTAAATATGAACCAGATTTCAAAACGCTTGCAGATAAAGTGCAGACACAGCAGCATTAAAGGTGGGCTGACCCTGAGAGTATGTCACCATATCTGTGCAAATATATATGGTCATGTTATGCCTATGTCATTTGAACATCTGCCAATGTGAATATTCATTGAAATGAGAAACAAAATATTGTGCTGTAAAAGCAATTCATGTCCTTTGCATTTTGTTTTATTTAAAAAAAAAAAATCAACAAAGAAGTTTATTTGTATTTTTGTCCTAATATTTTTTATTTCTAATACATTTTTCTTAATATTATTTGACATTGATAATATAACTTACTGGGCTCTTGGGCTGGTTACCACTGCCCTAAAAGGAGAATCTGTGACAGCAGCTGAAAGTTGGGCTACCATTAACATCCTATATAAGGTTTATATGTGACCATTAACACCCTATATAAGGTTAATATGTGACCATTAACACCCTATATAAGGTTTATATGTGACCAATAACAACCCATATAAGGTTTATAATATGTGACCATACCAATAACAACCCATATAAGGTTTATAATATGTGACCATACCAATAACAACCCATATAAGGTTTATAATATGTGACCATACCATTAACAACCCATATAAGGTTTATAATATGTGACCATACCATTAACAACCCATATAAGGTTTATAATATGTGACCATACCATTAACAACCCATATAAGGTTTATAATATGTGACCATACCATTAACAACCCATATAAGGTTTATAATATGTGACCATACCATTAACAACCCATATAAGGTTTATAATATGTGACCATACCATTAACAACCCATATAAGGTTTATAATAATATGTGACCATACCATTAACAACCCATATAAGGCAACATTTGCAACAATCTAAATCCATTTCAAGCAACCTTTTGCACAGAAATCACTACTTGGGCTAAAAACGCTGACAGCCGTCCGTCAGCACACATGTTTATTCAGCTGCAGTGTGTCCTGTGTCCACTAGGGGGCGTGGCTGTGTGTATTTAGCTGCAGTGTGTCCTGTGTCCCCTAGGCGGCGTGGCTGCTCAGGGCCGTGACCTGCATTGACCTCACCACGCTGGCTGGAGACGACACTCCGTCCAATGTCCACCGGCTGTGTCTGAAAGCCTCACAGCCCATTGGTCCAGAGCTGCTGGACAGCATGGACATGAAGGACAGAGGTAAGGCAGCCAGCCCATTGATCCATGTCTCAAAGCCTCACTGACCATTGGTCCAGAGCTCCTCTGATTACGTGCGTGCGCGTGTTTGTTTGTGTGTGTGTGTGTGTGTGTGTGTGCGCGTGCGCAGGCATCACCACTGCAGCAGTGTGTGTGTATCCTTCTCGAGTGGCAGACGCCGTCAGATCACTGAAAGCAGCCAACTCCAGTCTGCCTGTGGCCTCAGGTAATAGATTACACTGTTAGATTACATTTACTGTACCTATAATACACTGTTTAGACTACATTTACTGTACCTCCTCAGGTAATTAGATTACACTGTTAGACTACATTTACTGTAACTATAATAATAATAGTAGTAGTATAATAAAACACATTTAACTCTTTGCGTAGTGGCTACGGGGTTCCCTGCTGGTCAGACTCCACTGAAGAGTCGCATCGAGGAGATTCGCTCTGCAGTCCAAGACGGAGCGTCTGAGATCGACATCGTTATCAACAGAACGCTGGCTCTGACTGGACAGTGGGCAGGTAACAACACTGGCTCTGATTGGACAGTGGACAGGTAACAACACTGGCTCTGATTGGACAGTGGGCAGGTAACAACACTGGCTCTGATTGGACAGTGGGCAGGTAACAACACTGGCTCTGATTGGACAGTGGACAGGTAACAACACTGGCTCTGATTGGACAGTGGGCAGGTAACAACACTGGCTCTGATTGGACAGTGGGCAGGTAACAACACTGGCTCTGATTGGACAGTGGACAGGTAACAACACTGGCTCTGATTGGACAGTGGACAGGTAACAACACTGGCTCTGATTGGACAGTGGGCAGGTAACAACACTGGCTCTGATTGGACAGTGGACAGGTAACAACACTGGCTCTGATTGGACAGTGGGCAGGTAACAACACTGGCTCTGATTGGACAGTGGACAGGTAACAACACTGGCTCTGATTGGACAGTGGACAGGTAACAACACTGGCTCTGATTGGACAGTGGGCAGGTAACAACACTGGCTCTGATTGGACAGTGGACAGGTAACAACACTGGCTCTGATTGGATGATAATAACGGTTTCTGATTGGATAATACAACAATAACACTGGTTCTGATTGGATAACACAACAATAACATCTTTCTGTGGTTAACGGGCGGGATTGTCCCGTCCAAATGAACGTATAAATAAATAAATGTGACTTCCTGTGTGGTGTCATGTGACTTCCTGTCCGCAGCCGTGTACGACGAGCTGCGTCAGTTCCGAGAGGCGTGTGGCCACGCCCACATGAAGAGCATCCTGGCCGTCGGCGAGCTGGGAACGTTTACTAATGTCTACAAGGCCAGCCTGGTGGCCATGATGGCTGGTGAGTTATCTGGGATCTATTAACCAGCCTGGTGGCCATGATGGCTGGTGAGTTATCTGATGACACTAATTCAGTTCATCCATGATTGATTGATTGATTGATTGATTGACAGGTTCTGACTTCATCAAGACGTCCACAGGGAAGGAGGCGGTCAACGCGACATATCCCGTAGCCATAGTGATGGTCAGAGCAATACGAGACTACTACCTGTCTACTGGCCACAAGGTACCTGTCTGTCTGCCTGTCTGTCTGCCTGCCTGCCTGCCTGCCTGTCTGTCTGTCTGTCTGTCTGTCTGTCCACAAGTCTTTAGCACGTTTCAGCCTATTTTATTTGATAAGATGTGTCACACTTCTCATCAAATAAAACTGACGTCTCATCAAATAAAACTATAATATTATTGTATTGTTACCTGCAGGTTGGTTTTCAGCCAGCAGGGGGTTTTAGTATTTATATTATTGTATTGTTATTGCAGGTTGGTTTTAAGCCAGCAGGGGGCATCCGCACAGCCAAGGAGTCTCTGGTTTGGCTCACGCTGATGAAGGAGGAGCTTGGAGACGAGTGGCTCCGCCCACACCTCTTCCGCCTGGGTGCCAGCAGCCTATTGGCTGACATCGAGAGGCAGGTGGGTTTCTTTTGTCTGACACAGAGAGGCAGGTGGGATTCTATTGGCTGACAGTTTCTGAGGCAGTGGTTTTCAAACAGGGGTCCTTGAGGGGGTTCTGGGTAGTGATCGACCGATATGGTTTTTGGCCGATATTTCCGATTACCGATTAGTGGAGAATCAAAAAGCCCGATAGCCGATATTATGACCGATATTAATTTAAGTAAAACATTTTTTTTACAGTAACATAAATTGACACAATAATTCCTTTAAATGCATTGGAGAACATTTATTGCTTATAAAAAGTTAGTGCAAGAAGCACCAACATAGTTTTCAGTAACAACCCCCCCCCCCCATCAAATGCAGCTTTAATTTAATTAAAGTGCAAACATGTACTGTAGCAGAATATGGAACATAGTGCTGTATGAAGTGCAGGCACAGGCTTAAAACATTTATTTAAAAAATAATCAGGGAAAAATAATCAGTTTATTTATCCAAATTGGTGATCTACAAGCCCACAGAACATTGCAGCATGACACGTTGAGAGCTTGTAGATCTGCTGCCCAAACTCCCCAAAGCCATGTGACCTTGTTGTTTTTACTCCACCACTGAAATTTGCCACTTTCAAGATCATAGTTTTATAGCAATACAAGACAATAGCCTTGTATGTCTCAAAACACTGGCCTACCGTTAAATTATTGTCAACTAAATAAATATGAATTAGAAATTAAGACAAATATTGACAATGCTACTGATTGGTTCATTCTTCATTGGCTTGCAGTTAGTTATTGCACATAGCCAAAATGCATTAATAATAATAATAGGCTGGTCAGGATGGGGGGGAAAAGTTGTCCTTTTAGAAAACATTCAGTTGGCTCGCATGCATGCACGCACGCACACACACACACACACACACACACACACACACACATGCACGCACACAGCATGTGGGCACGCACCCGCGCGCGCGCACGCACACATGCACGCACACAGCATGTGGGCACGCACCCGCGCGCGCGCACGCACACACACACACACACACACACACACACACAAACAATCAAAGACCGTTTACAGCTGCAGTAAGTTTGCAGCGTTAGCATATGAGCTAGCGTTGGCTAATGTAGGTCTACCACTGTTACACCTTCTGTCCCTCTCAGTGTGGATTTTATTTTTGTTAATGCAAGATGAAAACAGCAATGCTTATGGTTAGTATTACTCCTTCTAGCCCTGGTCCTCTCTCTTTTTACTCCGTGTGTGTGTGGAACTGGGAGGGAGTGAGGAGCAGGCAGAGCGTGCTGTGCTCTGTGTGTGTGTGTGTGTGTGTGTCTACTCCTCCTCCGTGTTACAGACACGCAGCTAAGCTATATACATCTCCTTACAACCGTACTCTACCGGATTTTCAATGAGAGTGGAGTGGTTAATAATCGGCCGATTATTAACTTTTACCACCGATACCGATCACTAGTTCTGGGGACCACCAGGGGTCCTTGAGGGGGTTCCAGGTGGTCCCCATGTGGTCTGGGGACCACCAGGGGTCCTTGAGGGGGTTCCAGGTGGTCCCCATGTGGTCTGGGGACCACCAGGGGTCCTTGAGGGGGTTCCAGGTGGTCCCCATGTGGTCTGGGGACACCAGGGGTCCTTGAGGGGGTTCCAGGGGGTCCCCATGTGGTCTGGGGACCACCAGGGGTCCTTGAGGGGGTTCCAGGGGGTCCCCATGTGGTCTGGGGACCACCAGGGGTCCTTGAGGGGGTTCCAGGTGGTCCCCAGCTAAGTTGGTAACCAAATGGATCTTTAACTATTGAGCTATTATCTAATATTATTATATATATTATATATTCTATCGCTTTCAACAAGTGCGTCTGCTCGTGCATGTATGTGTGTGCGTGCGTGTGATTGATTGTCCACCACAGATCTACCACCACGTGACTGGACAGTATGCAGCCTATCACGACCTCCCCATGGCTTGAAGATCTGCACTTCCACTCCACGTGAAGAACAACCAGAATCGATGTCAGATCACCGTTTGTGAGGTTTTTGAATCAGTGCTATTGAACACATTGGGATTGGCGCTCGGCCAGATTAATCCAAATCACGGAGATTTACGGCAATGGCGGAGAAACGGTTAACAGTAATTGTTCTGATAAAGTTGTATTAATATTTCTGCATATTATACTAGAGTGTAGAGATGATGCTATTGATGCTTCCCCTGCATAACCCGTGTTACGCGCATTTAATCCAAGTTTTGATACTGCGTAACGCGCTAAACCCGCTATTTGTCTAATGTGTGTTAATTCGCCGTTTTTTTTATATAATTAAAAAGAAAGAGCGGATTTGCCACGGACCTGGTGACGAGGCCGTCGTGTTATGACGACGAAATCGGAAAATCGAGCCATGCTCTGCTGGGCTGCTATAGGGCTTCTGGGAGAATGAGTTCAATGCAAGTGAACGGTGGGGTTTGTTTGGACTACAACATGCTGTGTTCGTCTCGCATCGCAATGGCGGCATGTTTTTCTCTTCAACAACAAACCATGGGACTACTATTTTCCCGCCAGATTTTTGCCGATCAAAGCTGCAAATACTTTGCCGTTAAGCTTCAAAGGTAATGAGACTATAGATGGGATGAATTTAACCCATTCTGACCTGAGATCAGATTCATACGAGGTTTCCACTGGGACACACACTGGTCTGATGAACCCATTCTGACCTGAGATCAGATTCTAAAAATGTCAGTCGTTCTTCGAATTTTTCAAAAATAGCAGACCTACAAGCTCGTATCGCGCCACTCGGTGGCGCGATATGAGCTTGTAGATCTGCTATTTTTCAATAGCTAAAGCATAACATGATGCTAACACCAAAATGGGTGCCCGGTCAGAATGGGTTAAAGCCCCGAAAGTGTTAATACATGCATTTACATAATGTATTATAGGTTAATTAATATGTATTAAATAATTGTTGTAATATTCCTAATAAATTATCTAACATTCATGGTGAGTTGACGTCATGATTATGCTATTAAAACAGTTTATTACTGTTTATTACTGTTATTATTATTATTTTAGATTTTAAACACCATTCGTTTTTTGTTTTTTTTTTACTTTATAGCAGATCTACAAGCTCACAGCGTGTCACTTGGTGCTGCGCCATGAGCTTGTAGATCTGCTATTTTTGTATTTATTTTTTAAAGCGAATATTCTTTAACTCAAATCTTTGCTTCTGGCGGTATACATATAACATGACCGCCAGAAGCAAAGATTTTGAGTTAAAAAAATATTCATATAACATATGTTATATGTATAACAACATATTTTCAGATGAGAGAGAGGGTCGGCGACCAAATACATTAATAATTATTAATTATTAATAAATAAATTATTAATAATTATAATAATGATTCTGGGGGTCCTTCACATGAAAAGGTTTAGGCAACCAAATGGACCCTTATTAGGTCTTTAACTCTTGAGAGTAACTCTCTCAAGAGTTGAATTATTGTCAAACATCTGCATTATTTGATTTCTACAAGTCGACACGATTAGAGAATGTAGAAGAATGGTTATTGTGATCAACGTTTGCCTGTTGTCTCTCCTAATGGTACCGACGTTAATACAACCTGTTGTCTCTCCTAATGGTACCGACGTTAATACAACCTGTTATCTCTCCTAATGGTACCGACGTTAATACAACCTGTTGTCTCTCCTAATGGTACCGACGTTAATACAACCTGTTGTCTCTCCTAATGGTACCGACGTTAATACAACCTGTTATCTCTCCTAATGGTACCGACGTTAATACAACCTGTTGTCTCTCCTAATGGTACCGACGTTAATACAACCTGTTATCTCTCCTAATGGTACCGACGTTAATACAACCTGTTATCTCTCCTAATGGTACCGACGTTAATATAGCATGGAACTGTGGACGAAATCGTATCCTTAATTACAACAAAATATTCTTTAGTCTTTATTCATTCCTGATGAGGAGAAGCTCTTTTGGTCTTAATTAATTGAATTAACGATATTTTTTCAGCGCTGGGCGAGGATTAAAAGACACCCGTCCCGTCCCGTCCCGTCACAGAGGAGCGAGCAGAGCGAGAGAGAGATGGAGGGAGGGAGAGAGGGAGCTTGTAGATATGATATTTTTTTTTAATTGTGAAAACGTGTGCAAAGCTTGGACAACATATCGTTCTGGGGGTTTCCTGGGGGTCCCTGGAACAACATATTGTTCTGGGGGTCCCTGGGACAACATATTGTTCTGGGGGTCCCTGGAACAACATATTGTTCTGGGAGTCCCTGGGACAACATATTGATGTAGAAACATGAGGTTTTTCAGACATGATTTTAGAAGACATTTCTTAGAATCTGGTCTGGGGTCTAAAGGGTTAATGTCATAATTAATGCCATTGATTCGTGGTGAATCACAATGAATCACACGCACGTTAAAAACCAACGCCCGTTGACCCCACTGGAACCCGTTGAGCAAACCATCTTCTTCAAATAAACACCAATCAATCATTTCAGTTTTGATAAGGAAGCTGTGCGTGCGCGCGTGTGTGTGTTGTATTTATTTAACATGTAGTCTAGTTCCCAGCGTGTGTGTGTGTGTGTGTGTGTGTGCGTGTGTGTGTGCGCGTGTGTGTGTGCGCGCGTGTGTGTGCGTACACTCGGTGCTCAGTGCTACGGTCGCTGCCATCGAGTCCACATCGCAACGACATCAGGTAATTAATTAACATTAATGAATTATGCTTCATAATCATATTTTCTATTTTCTCTTTTTTTTGTTGTAGTAAAATCAGCCATTACGACAGGCAGCATCAAGGCCAAAACACACGCGATGTGTCACGATGCGACGCATCGTGAACTTGTAGATCAGCTATTTTCAAATGGTATTGGGCTGAAGTTGCTAGTGTATGTTTTGAAGAAATAATATTACAAATCTACAAAGTAACTGAATTAGTAACTGAAGTTTTCAAATAATTGTTAGTGGATTAAAAGTAACAATATTTGCATCTGAGATAGGGGTCTAAGATCCATTCTAACAGCCATACGATATGTAGGCTACTGTATTACGATACATGGACCTAATCGGTTCATTATGGAGATCCGATCGAAATTGATAAAGTAACTATTCAGCAAATACATTAAATCTGTGTGAAACATTTTAATGGTGCAGGTTTTTTCAAGGGAAAGATGTATTATTATGGATATAAATGAGCAAACAGTGATTCTCTGGCAAATAGATGGACATTATATTTGAACACGTTGTGGACAAACCCACATCACATTATAGAAATATATAGAACACATAGAAATAGTCATCTAGAATCCTCAGTAAACCATGAACCTGTCATCAGTCTAAGAAACAGAAAAGCCATTGTTTAGAGAGAGAGGAGAGGAGATGAAGAATGCATTTGGAATGGAGGAGAGGAGAGGAGGAATGCATTTGGAATGGAGAGGAGAGTAATCAACACAAACATTTTACATAGCTCGCTGACACTCGTGTGCGTCACTGGAGTGTTGAAATCACCTGACTGTCACTGTCGACTAAAACTATGACACAAAAGGTCCATCGATTTACTTTTTTCACTGACGAAAACTAAATGAAAACTATAATCTATGATGACTAAAACTAAGACTAAATATACCGACAATTTCGTCAACTTTGGTTGACCTAGTCATGTAAAATGTGCTCTATATATGAAGTTGAGTTGAGTTGAGTTGAACAAATAAAAACTAGACTAAAATGTTAGGAAGGGACTAGTGGACAAGAGATCCAGTATAAGTCATTTTACCCTTGGTTGCGTGCTGAAAGCAGCAGATCTACAAGCTCACAATGCGTCGCGTTTGCAGACTCCTCTTTTATGTATGTGATGTGTATCACCATGTGTTGTTCTTGCTTGCTGTAAGTCGCTCTGCATTAAAGGGATCAATAAACCCTTTTGCATAAAGATATATGTTAATGACCTTTAGAAGCATTAGAACACTTTCCTGGGGGTCTTTATGTGTGTAATTTGTGGTTTTAGATATTTTAGATTGTAGCAGTGAGCCTGCAGTGTCTCTGATGTCATGGACACTGGGCTCACTTCCTTCCTGGACTACAATTCCCATAATGCTTTGGTGCACTGCTCCTCCTTGTGGATAGCTGTCATTACTGAGACAACATGTAGTCCCAAGGACTGTCTAAAGAGGACGGGACGCGAAGACCATAAGGGCGCCGCCATGTTGCTCACATGGTGCTCCATGGAAGGAAAGAAACATGCGCAGTTGAGACCAAGGAAGCTGAACGCGGAAGTGTTGGCTGCATAAAGCCCAGTGCGCATGTTTCTGTCCTCGTACTGTCTTCGCGTCTCGTCCTCTTTAGACAGTCCTTGATGTAGTCCAGGAAGGAAGTGAGCCCAGTGTCCATGACATCAGAGACACTGGGCTCACTGCTAAAAATCTAAAATATCTAAAACGTATATTTTTGTGCAAAAAGGGTGAAGGTCTCCGTTTAAGAGCATCTGATAAATGTCTACATTGTAAATTCTAAAATGTGCTCGCGAATCGGTTGCAGTTCCGGGTCCCGTCGTCCACCAGAGGGTGCTACAGTATACAGCTGCAGTTCCGCGTCCCGTCGGAACTACCCATTCAGACCACTAGGGGGGTGCCAGCGATCGCAGCACCATGAACCACAGCGTGAACGTGTCGGAGGTCTTCATGGTCTTCGCGACGTACACGACCCTCGTCCTCCTCAAGATGATGATGATGTCATTCATCACCGCCTTCTACCGCGGACTGCGTGGGGTAACGGCACACTCCGTAATGTGAATGTAAAGGGTGAACAAAACATTGTGGGATAAAATAAATAAATGATAATAAATAGCGTGCAGTTTAAATTAGATTGGATTGTTATGTTGTATGTAATAATAATAATCATGATAATTCCTTCAGGCCTTTGAGAATCCAGAAGACATCGCAGACACGAGACAGGGGGAGAAATCCAGACAGATGAGAACTCATCCTGATGTAGAACGAATGAGAAGGTAATATAATACTACTCCTACTACTACTACTAACGATAATATACTACTAATACTACTGATAATATCTACAGAAGGACCCTTTTGGTGTATGAGATAACTTAAACATTTGTATATTAAAGTAGTTATGAACTATACTATATGATTCATAGTATACCACAGACAGGAATTTGCACTTACTGACCTGAGTCCTACAATGATGAGAAATATCTTACTGACTTAGTGAACATCGCAATCTGGTTCATTTATATGGAAATTATACGACAGAGGCATTATAGGTTAAACCAAAAACCTTGAGAAACACTGATTGGCCTGCCGTATTCTGTGTTCTGATTGGTCCAGGTGTCACCAGAACGACCTGGAGAACATCATTCCCTTCGTTCTGATTGGCCTGATGTATTCTCTAACCGCGCCGGACCTGGAGATCGCAGAGATCCACTTCCGCGTCTTCATGGTGGCCCGGGTCTGTCACACGGTGAGTTATAACATACGGAACCGGGTCTGTCACACGGTGAGTTATAACATACGGAACCGGGTCTGTCACACGGTGAGTTATAACATACGGAACCGGGTCTGTCACACGGTGAGTTATAACATACGGAACCGGGTCTGTCACACGGTGAGTTATAACATACGGAACCGGGTCTGTCACACGGTGAGTTATAACATACGGAACCGGGTCTGTCACACGGTGAGTTATAACATACGGAACCGGATCTGTCACACGGTGAGTTATAACATACGGAACCGGATCTGTCACACGGTGAGTTATAACATACGGAACCGGATCTGTCACACGGTGAGTTATAACATACGGAACCGGATCTGTCACACGGTGAGTTATAACATACGGAACCGGATCTGTCACACGGTGAGTTATATTAACATACGGAACCGGATCTGTCACACGGTGAGTTATAACATACGGAACCGGATCTGTCACACGGTGAGTTATAACATACGGAACCGGATCTGTCACACGGTGAGTTATATTAACATACGGAACCGGATCTGTCACACGGTGAGTTATATTAACATACGGAACCGGATCTGTCACACGGTGAGTTATATTAACATACGGAACCGGATCTGTCACACGGTGAGTTATATTAACATACGGAACCGGATCTGTCACACGGTGAGTTATAACATACGGAACCGGATCTGTCACACGGTGAGTTATAACATACGGAACCGGATCTGTCACACGGTGAGTTATATTAACATACGGAACCGGATCTGTCACACGGTGAGTTATAACATACGGAACCGGATCTGTCACACGGTGAGTTATATTAACATACGGAACCGGATCTGTCACACGGTGAGTTATAAAGACCGGATCTAGAAACTCCATTTTATGTATGATCCTATAGATGACTATTTCTATATACAGTATGTGATGTATCACCATGTGTTGTTCTATTTCTATAATGTGATTTATCACCATGTGTTGTTCTTGCTTACTGTAAATCTCTCTGGATTAAGAGCGTCTGATAAATGACTAGGCCTACAATGTAAATGAATGTTGTGCATTGTGTGTTCCGTCCACCAGGTGGCGTACGTGTGCCCTCTGCCCCAGCCCAGCAGAGTGTTGACCTGGTTGGTGGGAGTCCTGGTGACCTTCAGCATGGCCTACAGGGTTCTGAAGATGACCTTTCACCTCTAACCTTTCACCTCTGGTAACCTTCAGCATGGCCTATAGGCCCTTTTTGAAACTAGCTCCTCGCCACTCGCCCTACACACTTCCACTCGGTTTGAGCATAGATATATACATAATAGAGACGGCACCGGGATTCCCCTCCCATCCAGTGCTGTCTCTATGATTTATATATCTATGCTCCAACCAAGTGGAAGTGTGTAGGGCGAGTGGCAAGGAGCTAGTTTCAAAAAGGGGGATAGGGTCCTAAAGATGACCTTTCACCTCTAACCTTTCACCTCTGGTGACCTTGGTCCTGAAGATGACCTTTCACCTCTAACCTTTCACCTCTGGTGACTTTCAACATGGCCTACAGGGCAAAGAGATTCTATGTAAAGAGGCGACACTCTCAAATATTTGGAATCACCACTAGATGGCGCATCGGTAGCGCTTTGACGTCATCACACCAAGATGGCGGCGGGAGAGGATAATCTTAGAAGTGGAATAGAATGACTTCAAAGACTCTTTTTGGAAGCGTTCGGAAAGAGCGCACTGTGCAATGCAAACTAATACGAGAGTGAGCTCCCGGTGAGCATTTGCGAACGCACCCATGTTTTTTAGAGCAACCGGAAGTTGCGTCATCACACCAATATGGCGGAGGCACTGGGCGCTGGTTGTTACTATGGGGTTTAATGAGAGTGTCGCCTCTTTATATAGAATCTCTTTGTACAGGGTCCTGAAGATGACCTTTCACCTCTAACATTTCACCTCTGGTGACCTTCAGCATAGCCTACAGCAGGGGTTCTCAACCCGTGGGTCGCGACCCCTCGGGGGGGGGGGGGGGGGGGTCGCCAAATTATTATTTGTTTCTTTTTTTTTTTACAACTGAATGACTGGAAAATGTAAATTAAGAGTTTACATAGTACTGTACGTGGTTCATGCATAAACTTTCCTTAATGATTATATCTGGTTTCAGTATTCATTTATGATGTATTTTCTCTATTATTAAGGTTATTTTTGCAGTCCGTTTGTATTGGTCCTGAAGATGACCTTTCACCTCTAACGTTCTCCATTGCCTATAGCAGGGGAGGGGCAATATTTTTTCCCAAGGGGCCAAATGAGAAAAAGAAAATATGTAGGAGGGTCCGGGCCAAAAGGCTGAACTTAATTATGCATTATGTACATTTTATTTCTATATAAAAAGCAGTAAATGGCATTGTTTTGACAAGCTGATAAGAGTATAATGTTGTTAGGCAATGAAAAGGTGAGGTTGCCTTAGTTACAAAAAAATAATTTATTCAAGCAACATTTCCAAAGCAATGGTGAACAAAATGTGAAACATTTGACTCAAATTATAGTGACTATTTTACGTCATGATAACCTCGCCTCACCAGGCTTTCCACCACCTCGTACGGCATACTATAGCACGCCGTTTTTCATCATTTTTGAGGATTTGAAAAAAATGACGAAATGACAAAAACGATGGGTTATAGCCCATGTTTTTTGAAATTTTGAAAAAAAAAGTTATCCTCGTTTCTCATCATTTTGGACCATGGGCTATAGCCCATATCGTACGGCATACTATAGCACGCCGTTTTTCATCATTTTTGAGGATTTGAAAAGGACCATGTCCTGTTCTCTAGGTATGGTACACATGTCCTGTTCTCTAGGTATGGTACACATGTCCTGTTCTCTAGGTATGGTACACATGTCCTGTTCTCTAGGTATGGTACACATGTCCTGTTCTCTAGGTAGTGGTACACATGTCCTGTTCTCTAGGTATGGTACACATGTCCTGTTCTCTAGGTATGGTACACATGTCCTGTTCTCTAGGTATGGTACACATGTCCATGGTCACGGACCGCATACTGGTCAAGGTCATTTATACTGGTGAAGATCATTTACTAGTCTTATGAAGGTCATTTATACTGGTCAAGGTCATTTACTAGTCTTATTGAAGGTCATTTATACTGCTCAAGGTCATTGATATTGGTCAAGGTAATTAAGTGGCACGCTATAGTGCACGATTCTTCATCATTGTTGAGGATTTGAAAAAAGGTTAAATCGCAGAAAAGCGAAAGGCTAAAGTCCATGGTCACGGAGGGCATACTATAGTATGTTGTTTTTCACGATTTGGTGGTGTGCGGGCTCCATCCAATACCTACACCAGTTGTGATGCAATAGAGTTTGCTGTGACCGTTGTGAATTATGGGTGGTGTGGTCTTTGCCAAGACGGTGGATTGTGGCCCATGCCTTCCTGCTGTTATTTGTCATGTTGGTGTTCTCTATATCTTTTCGTCCTGGGCATGACGTTAAACTGTTCCGTTCGAGAGGACCGGCGAGTCGGCGACCCTCGGATGTAAACAGCCACGAAAGGAAACTATGTGTGTGAGGTGTTCTCTATCATTTCATTCCAGACTTTCCTTCATTCATCCCTAACATTATCCTCGTTTCTCATCATTTTGGACCATGGGCTATAGCCCATATCGTACAGCATACTATAGCGCGCCGTTTTTCATCATTTTTGAGGATTTGAAAAAAATGACGAAATGACAAAAACGATGGGTTATAGCCCATGTTTTTTGAAATTTTGAAAAAAAAAGTTATCCTCGTTTCTCATCATTTTGGACCATGGGCTATAGCCCATATCGTACGGCATACTATAGCGCGCCGTTTTTCATCATTTTTGAGGATTTGAAAAAAATGACGAAATGACAAAAACGATGGGTTATAGCCCATGTTTTTTGAAATTTTGAAAAAAAAAGTTAGCCTCGTTTCTCATCATTTTGGACCATGGGCTATAGCCCATATCGTACGGCATACTATAGCGCGCCGTTTTTCATCATTTTTGAGGATTTGAAAAAAATGACGAAATGACAAAAACGATGGGTTATAGCCCATGTTTTTTGAAATTTTGAAAAAAAAAGTTAGCCTCGTTTCTCATCATTTTGGACCATGGGCTATAGCCCATATCGTACGGCATACTATAGCGCGCCGTTTTTCATCATTTTTGAGGATTTGAAGAAAATTCAAAATTTCAAAAAACATGGGTTATAGCCCATCGTTTTTTGAATTTTTGAAAAAAATGTTATCCTCATTTTTCATCATTTTTGAACATGGGCTATAGCCCCTACCGTACGGCATACTATAGCACGCCGTTTTTCATCATTTTTGAGGATTTGAAGAAAATTAAAAATTTCAAAAAACATGGGTTATAGCCCATCGTTTTTTGAATTTTTGAAAAAAATGTTATCCTAATTTTTCATCATTTTTGAACATGGGCTATAGCCCCTACCGTACGGCATACTATAGCACGCCGTTTTTCATCATTTTTGAGGATTTGAAGAAAATTCAAAATTTCTAAAAACATGGGTTATAGCCCATCGTTTTTTGAATTTTTGAAAAAAATGTTATCCTCATTTTTCATCATTTTTTAACATGGGCTATAGCCCCTACCGTACGGCATACTATAGCACGCCGTTTTTCATCATTTTTGAGGATTTGAAGAAAATTCAAAATTTCAAAAAACATGGGTTATAGCCCATCGTTTTTTGAATTTTTGAAAAAAATGTTATCCTCATTTTTCATCATTTTTGAACATGGGCTATAGCCCCTACCGTACGGCATACTATAGCACGCCGTTTTTCATCATTTTTGAGGATTTGAAGAAAATTCAAAATTTCAAAAAACATGGGTTATAGCCCATCGTTTTTTGAATTTTTGAAAAAAATGTTATCCTCATTTTTCATCATTTTTGAACATGGGCTATAGCCCCTACCGTACGGCATACTATAGCACGCCGTTTTTCATCATTTTTGAGGAAAATTCAAAATTTCTAAAAACATGGGTTATAGCCCATCGTTTTTTGAATTTTTGAAAAAAATGTTATCCTCATTTTTCATCATTTTTGAACATGGGCTATAGCCCCTACCGTACGGCATACTATAGCACGCCGTTTTTCATCATTTTTGAGGATTTGAAGAAAATTCAAAATTTCAAAAAACATGGGTTATAGCCCATCGTTTTTTGAATTTTTGAAAAAAATGTTATCCTCATTTTTCATCATTTTTTAACATGGGCTATAGCCCCTACCGTACGGCATACTATAGCACGCCGTTTTTCATCATTTTTGAGGATTTGAAGAAAATTCAAAATTTCAAAAAACATGGGTTATAGCCCATCGTTTTTTGAATTTTTGAAAAAAATGTTATCCTCATTTTTCATCATTTTTGAACATGGGCTATAGCCCCTACCATACGGCATACTATAGCACGCCGTTTTTCATCATTTTTGAGGATTTGAAGAAAATTCAAAATTTCAAAAAACATGGGTTATAGCCCATCGTTTTTTTAATTTTTGAAAAAAATGTTATCCTCATTTTTCATCATTTTTGAACATGGGCTATAGCCCCTACCGTACGGCATACTATAGCACGCCGTTTTTCATCATTTTTGAGGATTTGAAGAAAATTCAAAATTTCAAAAAACATGGGTTATAGCCCATCGTTTTTTGAATTTTTGAAAAAAATGTTATCCTCATTTTTCATCATTTTTGAACATGGGCTATAGCCCCTACCGTACGGCATACTATAGCACGCCGTTTTTCATCATTTTTGAGGATTTGAAGAAAATTCAAAATTTCAAAAAACATGGGTTATAGCCCATCGTTTTTTGAATTTTTGAAAAAAATGTTATCCTCATTTTTCATCATTTTTGAACATGGGCTATAGCCCCTACCGTACGGCATACTATAGCACGCCGTTTTTCATCATTTTTGAGGAAAATTCAAAATTTCAAAAAACATGGGTTATAGCCCATCGTTTTTTGAATTTTTGAAAAAAATGTTATCCTCATTTTTCATCATTTTTGAACATGGGCTATAGCCCCTACCGTACGGCATACTATAGCACGCCGTTTTTCATCATTTTTGAGGATTTGAAGAAAATTCAAAATTTCAAAAAACATGGGTTATAGCCCATCGTTTTTTGAATTTTTGAAAAAAATGTTATCCTCATTTTTCATCATTTTTGAACATGGGCTATAGCCCCTACCGTACGGCATACTATAGCACGCCGTTTTTCATCATTTTTGAGGATTTGAAGAAAATTCAAAATTTAAAAAAACATGGGTTATAGCCCATCGTTTTTTGAATTTTTGAAAAAAATGTTATCCTCATTTTTCATCATTTTTGAACATGGGCTATAGCCCCTACCGTACGGCATACTATAGCACGCCGTTTTTCATCATTTTTGAGGAAAATTCAAAATTTCTAAAAACATGGGTTATAGCCCATCGTTTTTTGAATTTTTGAAAAAAATGTTATCCTCATTTTTCATCATTTTTGAACATGGGCTATAGCCCCTACCGTACGGCATACTATAGCACGCCGTTTTTCATCATTTTTGAGGATTTGAAGAAAATTCAAAATTTCAAAAAACATGGGTTATAGCCCATCGTTTTTTGAATTTTTGAAAAAAATGTTATCCTCATTTTTCATCATTTTTGAACATGGGCTATAGCCCCTACCGTACGGCATACTATAGCACGCCGTTTTTCATCATTTTTGAGGATTTGAAGAAAATTCAAAATTTCAAAAAACATGGGTTATAGCCCATCGTTTTTTGAATTTTTGAAAAAAATGTTATCCTCATTTTTCATCATTTTTGAACATGGGCTATAGCCCCTACCGTACGGCATACTATAGCACGCCGTTTTTCATCATTTTTGAGGAAAATTCAAAATTTCTAAAAACATGGGTTATAGCCCATCGTTTTTTGAATTTTTGAAAAAAATGTTATCCTCATTTTTCATCATTTTTTAACATGGGCTATAGCCCCTACCGTACGGCATACTATAGCACGCCGTTTTTCATCATTTTTGAGGATTTGAAGAAAATTCAAAATTTCAAAAAACATGGGTTATAGCCCATCGTTTTTTGAATTTTTGAAAAAAATGTTATCCTCATTTTTCATCATTTTTTAACATGGGCTATAGCCCCTACCGTACGGCATACTATAGCACGCCGTTTTTCATCATTTTTGAGGATTTGAAGAAAATTCAAAATTTCAAAAAACATGGGTTATAGCCCATCGTTTTTTGAATTTTTGAAAAAAATGTTATCCTCATTTTTCATCATTTTTGAACATGGGCTATAGCCCCTACCGTACGGCATACTATAGCACGCCGTTTTTCATCATTTTTGAGGATTTGAAGAAAATTCAAAATTTCAAAAAACATGGGTTATAGCCCATCGTTTTTTGAATTTTTGAAAAAAATGTTATCCTCATTTTTCATCATTTTTGAACATGGGCTATAGCCCCTACCGTACGGCATACTATAGCACGCCGTTTTTCATCATTTTTGAGGATTTGAAGAAAATTCAAAATTTCAAAAAACATGGGTTATAGCCCATCGTTTTTTTAATTTTTGAAAAAAATGTTATCCTCATTTTTCATCATTTTTGAACATGGGCTATAGCCCCTACCGTACGGCATACTATAGCACGCCGTTTTTCATCATTTTTGAGGATTTGAAGAAAATTCAAAATTTCAAAAAACATGGGTTATAGCCCATCGTTTTTTGAATTTTTGAAAAAAATGTTATCCTCATTTTTCATCATTTTTGAACATGGGCTATAGCCCCTACCGTACGGCATACTATAGCACGCCGTTTTTCATCATTTTTAAAGATTTGAAGAAAATTCAAAATTTCAAAAAACATGGGTTATAGCCCATCGTTTTTTGAATTTTTGAAAAAAATGTTATCCTCATTTTTCATCATTTTTGAACATGGGCTATAGCCCCTACCGTACGGCATACTATAGCACGCCGTTTTTCATCATTTTTGAGGAAAATTCAAAATTTCAAAAAACATGGGTTATAGCCCATCGTTTTTTGAATTTTTGAAAAAAATGTTATCCTCATTTTTCATCATTTTTGAACATGGGCTATAGCCCCTACCGTACGGCATACTATAGCACGCCGTTTTTCATCATTTTTGAGGATTTGAAGAAAATTCAAAATTTCAAAAAACATGGGTTATAGCCCATCGTTTTTTGAATTTTTGAAAAAAATGTTATCCTCATTTTTCATCATTTTTGAACATGGGCTATAGCCCCTACCGTACGGCATACTATAGCACGCCGTTTTTCATCATTTTTGAGGATTTGAAGAAAATTCAAAATTTAAAAAAACATGGGTTATAGCCCATCGTTTTTTGAATTTTTGAAAAAAATGTTATCCTCATTTTTCATCATTTTTGAACATGGGCTATAGCCCCTACCGTACGGCATACTATAGCACGCCGTTTTTCATCATTTTTGAGGAAAATTCAAAATTTCTAAAAACATGGGTTATAGCCCATCGTTTTTTGAATTTTTGAAAAAAATGTTATCCTCATTTTTCATCATTTTTGAACATGGGCTATAGCCCCTACCGTACGGCATACTATAGCACGCCGTTTTTCATCATTTTTGAGGATTTGAAGAAAATTCAAAATTTCAAAAAACATGGGTTATAGCCCATCGTTTTTTGAATTTTTGAAAAAAATGTTATCCTCATTTTTCATCATTTTTGAACATGGGCTATAGCCCCTACCGTACGGCATACTATAGCACGCCGTTTTTCATCATTTTTGAGGATTTGAAGAAAATTCAAAATTTCAAAAAACATGGGTTATAGCCCATCGTTTTTTGAATTTTTGAAAAAAATGTTATCCTCATTTTTCATCATTTTTGAACATGGGCTATAGCCCCTACCGTACGGCATACTATAGCACGCCGTTTTTCATCATTTTTGAGGAAAATTCAAAATTTCTAAAAACATGGGTTATAGCCCATCGTTTTTTGAATTTTTGAAAAAAATGTTATCCTCATTTTTCATCATTTTTGAACATGGGCTATAGCCCCTACCGTACGGCATACTATAGCACGCCGTTTTTCATCATTTTTGAGGATTTGAAGAAAATTCAAAATTTCAAAAAACATGGGTTATAGCCCATCGTTTTTTGAATTTTTGAAAAAAATGTTATCCTCATTTTTCATCATTTTTTAACATGGGCTATAGCCCCTACCGTACGGCATACTATAGCACGCCGTTTTTCATCATTTTTGAGGATTTGAAGAAAATTCAAAATTTAAAAAAACATGGGTTATAGCCCATCGTTTTTTGAATTTTTGAAAAAAATGTTATCCTCATTTTTCATCATTTTTGAACATGGGCTATAGCCCCTACCGTACGGCATACTATAGCACGCCGTTTTTCATCATTTTTGAGGATTTGAAGAAAATTCAAAATTTCAAAAAACATGGGTTATAGCCCATCGTTTTTTGAATTTTTGAAAAAAATGTTATCCTCATTTTTCATCATTTTTGAACATGGGCTATAGCCCCTACCGTACGGCATACTATAGCACGCCGTTTTTCATCATTTTTGAGGATTTGAAGAAAATTCAAAATTTCAAAAAACATGGGTTATAGCCCATCGTTTTTTTAATTTTTGAAAAAAATGTTATCCTCATTTTTCATCATTTTTGAACATGGGCTATAGCCCCTACCGTACGGCATACTATAGCACGCCGTTTTTCATCATTTTTGAGGATTTGAAGAAAATTCAAAATTTCAAAAAACATGGGTTATAGCCCATCGTTTTTTGAATTTTTGAAAAAAATGTTATCCTCATTTTTCATCATTTTTGAACATGGGCTATAGCCCCTACCGTACGGCATACTATAGCACGCCGTTTTTCATCATTTTTGAGGATTTGAAGAAAATTCAAAATTTCAAAAAACATGGGTTATAGCCCATCGTTTTTTGAATTTTTGAAAAAAATGTTATCCTCATTTTTCATCATTTTTGAACATGGGCTATAGCCCCTACCGTACGGCATACTATAGCACGCCGTTTTTCATCATTTTTGAGGAAAATTCAAAATTTCAAAAAACATGGGTTATAGCCCATCGTTTTTTGAATTTTTGAAAAAAATGTTATCCTCATTTTTCATCATTTTTGAACATGGGCTATAGCCCCTACCGTACGGCATACTATAGCACGCCGTTTTTCATCATTTTTGAGGATTTGAAGAAAATTCAAAATTTCAAAAAACATGGGTTATAGCCCATCGTTTTTTGAATTTTTGAAAAAAATGTTATCCTCATTTTTCATCATTTTTGAACATGGGCTATAGCCCCTACCGTACGGCATACTATAGCACGCCGTTTTTCATCATTTTTGAGGATTTGAAGAAAATTCAAAATTTAAAAAAACATGGGTTATAGCCCATCGTTTTTTGAATTTTTGAAAAAAATGTTATCCTCATTTTTCATCATTTTTGAACATGGGCTATAGCCCCTACCGTACGGCATACTATAGCACGCCGTTTTTCATCATTTTTGAGGAAAATTCAAAATTTCTAAAAACATGGGTTATAGCCCATCGTTTTTTGAATTTTTGAAAAAAATGTTATCCTCATTTTTCATCATTTTTGAACATGGGCTATAGCCCCTACCGTACGGCATACTATAGCACGCCGTTTTTCATCATTTTTGAGGATTTGAAGAAAATTCAAAATTTCAAAAAACATGGGTTATAGCCCATCGTTTTTTGAATTTTTGAAAAAAATGTTATCCTCATTTTTCATCATTTTTGAACATGGGCTATAGCCCCTACCGTACGGCATACTATAGCACGCCGTTTTTCATCATTTTTGAGGATTTGAAGAAAATTCAAAATTTCAAAAAACATGGGTTATAGCCCATCGTTTTTTGAATTTTTGAAAAAAATGTTATCCTCATTTTTCATCATTTTTGAACATGGGCTATAGCCCCTACCGTACGGCATACTATAGCACGCCGTTTTTCATCATTTTTGAGGAAAATTCAAAATTTCTAAAAACATGGGTTATAGCCCATCGTTTTTTGAATTTTTGAAAAAAATGTTATCCTCATTTTTCATCATTTTTGAACATGGGCTATAGCCCCTACCGTACGGCATACTATAGCACGCCGTTTTTCATCATTTTTGAGGATTTGAAGAAAATTCAAAATTTCAAAAAACATGGGTTATAGCCCATCGTTTTTTGAATTTTTGAAAAAAATGTTATCCTCATTTTTCATCATTTTTTAACATGGGCTATAGCCCCTACCGTACGGCATACTATAGCACGCCGTTTTTCATCATTTTTGAGGATTTGAAGAAAATTCAAAATTTAAAAAAACATGGGTTATAGCCCATCGTTTTTTGAATTTTTGAAAAAAATGTTATCCTCATTTTTCATCATTTTTGAACATGGGCTATAGCCCCTACCGTACGGCATACTATAGCACGCCGTTTTTCATCATTTTTGAGGAAAATTCAAAATTTCTAAAAACATGGGTTATAGCCCATCGTTTTTTGAATTTTTGAAAAAAATGTTATCCTCATTTTTCATCATTTTTGAACATGGGCTATAGCCCCTACCGTACGGCATACTATAGCACGCCGTTTTTCATCATTTTTGAGGATTTGAAGAAAATTCAAAATTTAAAAAAACATGGGTTATAGCCCATCGTTTTTTGAATTTTTGAAAAAAATGTTATCCTCATTTTTCATCATTTTTGAACATGGGCTATAGCCCCTACCGTACGGCATACTATAGCACGCCGTTTTTCATCATTTTTGAGGAAAATTCAAAATTTCTAAAAACATGGGTTATAGCCCATCGTTTTTTGAATTTTTGAAAAAAATGTTATCCTCATTTTTCATCATTTTTGAACATGGGCTATAGCCCCTACCGTACGGCATACTATAGCACGCCGTTTTTCATCATTTTTGAGGATTTGAAGAAAATTCAAAATTTCAAAAAACATGGGTTATAGCCCATCGTTTTTTGAATTTTTGAAAAAAATGTTATCCTCATTTTTCATCATTTTTGAACATGGGCTATAGCCCCTACCGTACGGCATACTATAGCACGCCGTTTTTCATCATTTTTGAGGATTTGAAGAAAATTCAAAATTTCAAAAAACATGGGTTATAGCCCATCGTTTTTTGAATTTTTGAAAAAAATGTTATCCTCATTTTTCATCATTTTTGAACATGGGCTATAGCCCCTACCGTACGGCATACTATAGCACGCCGTTTTTCATCATTTTTGAGGAAAATTCAAAATTTCTAAAAACATGGGTTATAGCCCATCGTTTTTTGAATTTTTGAAAAAAATGTTATCCTCATTTTTCATCATTTTTGAACATGGGCTATAGCCCCTACCGTACGGCATACTATAGCACGCCGTTTTTCATCATTTTTGAGGATTTGAAGAAAATTCAAAATTTCAAAAAACATGGGTTATAGCCCATCGTTTTTTGAATTTTTGAAAAAAATGTTATCCTCATTTTTCATCATTTTTTAACATGGGCTATAGCCCCTACCGTACGGCATACTATAGCACGCCGTTTTTCATCATTTTTGAGGATTTGAAGAAAATTCAAAATTTAAAAAAACATGGGTTATAGCCCATCGTTTTTTGAATTTTTGAAAAAAATGTTATCCTCATTTTTCATCATTTTTGAACATGGGCTATAGCCCCTACCGTACGGCATACTATAGCACGCCGTTTTTCATCATTTTTGAGGAAAATTCAAAATTTCTAAAAACATGGGTTATAGCCCATCGTTTTTTGAATTTTTGAAAAAAATGTTATCCTCATTTTTCATCATTTTTGAACATGGGCTATAGCCCCTACCGTACGGCATACTATAGCACGCCGTTTTTCATCATTTTTGAGGATTTGAAGAAAATTCAAAATTTCAAAAAACATGGGTTATAGCCCATCGTTTTTTGAATTTTTGAAAAAAATGTTATCCTCATTTTTCATCATTTTTGAACATGGGCTATAGCCCCTACCGTACGGCATACTATAGCACGCCGTTTTTCATCATTTTTGAGGATTTGAAGAAAATTCAAAATTTCAAAAAACATGGGTTATAGCCCATCGTTTTTTGAATTTTTGAAAGAAATGTTATCCTCATTTTTCATCATTTTTGAACATGGGCTATAGCCCCTACCGTACGGCATACTATAGCACGCCGTTTTTCATCATTTTTGAGGAAAATTCAAAATTTCTAAAAACATGGGTTATAGCCCATCGTTTTTTGAATTTTTGAAAAAAATGTTATCCTCATTTTTCATCATTTTTGAACATGGGCTATAGCCCCTACCGTACGGCATACTATAGCACGCCGTTTTTCATCATTTTTGAGGATTTGAAGAAAATTCAAAATTTCAAAAAACATGGGTTATAGCCCATCGTTTTTTGAATTTTTGAAAAAAATGTTATCCTCATTTTTCATCATTTTTTAACATGGGCTATAGCCCCTACCGTACGGCATACTATAGCACGCCGTTTTTCATCATTTTTGAGGATTTGAAGAAAATTCAAAATTTCAAAAAACATGGGTTATAGCCCATCGTTTTTTGAATTTTTGAAAAAAATGTTATCCTCATTTTTCATCATTTTTGAACATGGGCTATAGCCCCTACCGTACGGCATACTATAGCACGCCGTTTTTCATCATTTTTGAGGATTTGAAGAAAATTCAAAATTTCAAAAAACATGGGTTATAGCCCATCGTTTTTTGAATTTTTGAAAAAAATGTTATCCTCATTTTTCATCATTTTTGAACATGGGCTATAGCCCCTACCGTACGGCATACTATAGCACGCCGTTTTTCATCATTTTTGAGGAAAATTCAAAATTTCTAAAAACATGGGTTATAGCCCATCGTTTTTTGAATTTTTGAAAAAAATGTTATCCTCATTTTTCATCATTTTTGAACATGGGCTATAGCCCCTACCGTACGGCATACTATAGCACGCCGTTTTTCATCATTTTTGAGGATTTGAAGAAAATTCAAAATTTCAAAAAACATGGGTTATAGCCCATCGTTTTTTGAATTTTTGAAAAAAATGTTATCCTCATTTTTCATCATTTTTTAACATGGGCTATAGCCCCTACCGTACGGCATACTATAGCACGCCGTTTTTCATCATTTTTGAGGATTTGAAGAAAATTCAAAATTTCAAAAAACATGGGTTATAGCCCATCGTTTTTTGAATTTTTGAAAAAAATGTTATCCTCATTTTTCATCATTTTTGAACATGGGCTATAGCCCCTACCGTACGGCATACTATAGCACGCCGTTTTTCATCATTTTTGAGGATTTGAAGAAAATTCAAAATTTCAAAAAACATGGGTTATAGCCCATCGTTTTTTGAATTTTTGAAAAAAATGTTATCCTCATTTTTCATCATTTTTGAACATGGGCTATAGCCCCTACCGTACGGCATACTATAGCACGCCGTTTTTCATCATTTTTGAGGATTTGAAGAAAATTCAAAATTTCAAAAAACATGGGTTATAGCCTATCGTTTTTTGAATTTTTGAAAAAAAAATATCCTCATTTTTCATCATTTTTGAACATGGGCTATAGCCCCTACCGTACGGCATACTATAGCACGCCGTTTTTCATCATTTTTGAGGAAAATTCAAAATTTCAAAAAACATGGGTTATAGCCCATCGTTTTTTGAATTTTTGAAAAAAATGTTATCCTCATTTTTCATCATTTTTGAACATGGGCTATAGCCCCTACCGTACGGCATACTATAGCACGCCGTTTTTCATCATTTTTGAGGATTTGAAGAAAATTCAAAATTTCAAAAAACATGGGTTATAGCCTATCGTTTTTTGAATTTTTGAAAAAAATGTTATCCTCATTTTTCATCATTTTTGAACATGGGCTATAGCCCCTACCGTACGGCATACTATAGCACGCCGTTTTTCATCATTTTTGAGGATTTGAAGAAAATTCAAAATTTCAAAAAACATGGGTTATAGCCCATCGTTTTTTGAATTTTTGAAAAAAATGTTATCCTCATTTTTCATCATTTTTGAACATGGGCTATAGCCCCTACCGTACGGCATACTATAGCACGCCGTTTTTCATCATTTTTGAGGATTTGAAGAAAATTCAAAATTTCAAAAAACATGGGTTATAGCCCATCGTTTTTTGAATTTTTGAAAAAAATGTTATCCTCATTTTTCATCATTTTTGAACATGGGCTATAGCCCCTACCGTACGGCATACTATAGCACGCCGTTTTTCATCATTTTTGAGGAAAATTCAAAATTTCTAAAAACATGGGTTATAGCCCATCGTTTTTTGAATTTTTGAAAAAAATGTTATCCTCATTTTTCATCATTTTTGAACATGGGCTATAGCCCCTACCGTACGGCATACTATAGCACGCCGTTTTTCATCATTTTTGAGGATTTGAAGAAAATTCAAAATTTCAAAAAACATGGGTTATAGCCCATCGTTTTTTGAATTTTTGAAAAAAATGTTATCCTCATTTTTCATCATTTTTTAACATGGGCTATAGCCCCTACCGTACGGCATACTATAGCACGCCGTTTTTCATCATTTTTGAGGATTTGAAGAAAATTCAAAATTTCAAAAAACATGGGTTATAGCCCATCGTTTTTTGAATTTTTGAAAAAAATGTTATCCTCATTTTTCATCATTTTTGAACATGGGCTATAGCCCCTACCGTACGGCATACTATAGCACGCCGTTTTTCATCATTTTTGAGGATTTGAAGAAAATTCAAAATTTCAAAAAACATGGGTTATAGCCCATCGTTTTTTGAATTTTTGAAAAAAATGTTATCCTCATTTTTCATCATTTTTGAACATGGGCTATAGCCCCTACCGTACGGCATACTATAGCACGCCGTTTTTCATCATTTTTGAGGAAAATTCAAAATTTCTAAAAACATGGGTTATAGCCCATCGTTTTTTGAATTTTTGAAAAAAATGTTATCCTCATTTTTCATCATTTTTGAACATGGGCTATAGCCCCTACCGTACGGCATACTATAGCACGCCGTTTTTCATCATTTTTGAGGATTTGAAGAAAATTCAAAATTTCAAAAAACATGGGTTATAGCCCATCGTTTTTTGAATTTTTGAAAAAAATGTTATCCTCATTTTTCATCATTTTTTAACATGGGCTATAGCCCCTACCGTACGGCATACTATAGCACGCCGTTTTTCATCATTTTTGAGGATTTGAAGAAAATTCAAAATTTCAAAAAACATGGGTTATAGCCCATCGTTTTTTGAATTTTTGAAAAAAATGTTATCCTCATTTTTCATCATTTTTGAACATGGGCTATAGCCCCTACCGTACGGCATACTATAGCACGCCGTTTTTCATCATTTTTGAGGATTTGAAGAAAATTCAAAATTTCAAAAAACATGGGTTATAGCCCATCGTTTTTTGAATTTTTGAAAAAAATGTTATCCTCATTTTTCATCATTTTTGAACATGGGCTATAGCCCCTACCGTACGGCATACTATAGCACGCCGTTTTTCATCATTTTTGAGGATTTGAAGAAAATTCAAAATTTCAAAAAACATGGGTTATAGCCTATCGTTTTTTGAATTTTTGAAAAAAAAATATCCTCATTTTTCATCATTTTTGAACATGGGCTATAGCCCCTACCGTACGGCATACTATAGCACGCCGTTTTTCATCATTTTTGAGGAAAATTCAAAATTTCAAAAAACATGGGTTATAGCCCATCGTTTTTTGAATTTTTGAAAAAAATGTTATCCTCATTTTTCATCATTTTTGAACATGGGCTATAGCCCCTACCGTACGGCATACTATAGCACGCCGTTTTTCATCATTTTTGAGGATTTGAAGAAAATTCAAAATTTCAAAAAACATGGGTTATAGCCTATCGTTTTTTGAATTTTTGAAAAAAAAATATCCTCATTTTTCAACATTTTTGAACATGGGCTATAGCCCCTACCGTACGGCATACTATAGCACGCCATTTTTCATCATTTTTGAACATGGGCTATAGCCCCTACCGTACGGCATACTATAGCACGCCGTTTTTCATCATTTTTGAGGATTTGAAGAAAATTTCAAAAAACATGGGTTATAGCCCATCGTTTTTTGAATTTTTGAAAAAAATGTTATCCTCATTTTTCATCATTTTTGAACATGGGCTATAGCCCCTACCGTACGGCATACTATAGCACGCCGTTTTTCATCATTTTTGAGGATTTGAAGAAAATTCAAAATTTCAAAAAACATGGGTTATAGCCCATCGTTTTTTGAATTTTTGAAAAAAATGTTATCCTCATTTTTCATCATTTTTGAACATGGGCTATAGCCCCTACCGTACGGCATACTATAGCACGCCGTTTTTCATCATTTTTGAGGATTTGAAGAAAATTCAAAATTTCAAAAAACATGGGTTATAGCCTATCGTTTTTTGAATTTTTGAAAAAAAAATATCCTCATTTTTCAACATTTTTGAACATGGGCTATAGCCCCTACCGTACGGCATACTATAGCACGCCATTTTTCATCATTTTTGAACATGGGCTATAGCCCCTACCGTACGGCATACTATAGCACGCCGTTTTTCATCATTTTTGAGGATTTGAAGAAAATTTCAAAAAACATGGGTTATAGCCCATCGTTTTTTGAATTTTTGAAAAAAATGTTATCCTCATTTTTCATCATTTTTGAACATGGGCTATAGCCCCTACCGTACGGCATACTATAGCACGCCGTTTTTCATCATTTTTGAGGATTTGAAGAAAATTCAAAATTTCAAAAAACATGGGTTATAGCCCATCGTTTTTTGAATTTTTGAAAAAAATGTTATCCTCATTTTTCATCATTTTTGAACATGGGCTATAGCCCCTACCGTACGGCATACTATAGCACGCCGTTTTTCATCATTTTTGAGGATTTTAAGAAAATTAAAAATTTCAAAAAACATGGGTTATAGCCCATCGTTTTTTGAATTTTTGAAAAAAATGTTATCCTCATTTTTCATCATTTTTGAACATGGGCTATAGCCCCTACCGTACGGCATACTATAGCACGCCGTTTTTCATCATTTTTGAGGATTTGAAGAAAATTCAAAATTTCAAAAAACATGGGTTATAGCCCATCGTTTTTTGAATTTTTGAAAAAAAGTTATCCTCATTTTTCATCATTTTTGAACATGGGCTATAGCCCCTACCGTACGGCATACTATAGCACGCAGTTTTTCATCATTTTTGAGGATTTGAAGAAAATTTCAAAAAACATGGGTTATAGCCCATCGTTTTTTGAATTTTTGAAAAAAATGTTATCCTCATTTTTCATCATTTTTGAACATGGGCTATAGCCCCTACCGTACGGCATACTATAGCACGCCGTTTTTCATCATTTTTGAACATGGGCTATAGCCCCTACAGTACGGCATACTATAGCACGCCGTTGTTCATCATTTTTGAGGATTTGAAGAAAATTCAAAATTTCAAAAAACATGGGTTATAGCCCATGTATTGCGGAGTATTGCGGAAAAATTGTGGAGTATTGCGGAGGAATTGCGGTGTTGCGAAAAAAATTCGTAGTATTTCCGAGGAATTCTGGAACACACACACGCACAGGGGCATGCACACGCTAACCAAATGTAACTCTGAGAGTGTAACACATTACAGGTCTGTAACTCTGAGAGTATATATGGTGGCCGACGGGCACGTACAGGTCTACTGTAACCAAATGGACCATTTGGTCCATGTCTAAGTCTGAGAGTGTAACACATGTAACCAAATGGACCCTTACAGGTCCAACACTGGTTATAGAAGCGTGCACACACACACACACACACACACTGTTCAAATGTCAAATTTACATTTCAACGAAAGGACCTGTAAATGAAAAAAAACACAAAAACTAAGGCACTGGTGTCGTACTTCTGGTTTACCGGAACGGGGTTCAACTCCCTGCAGTGCCCTGCTTTATGTGTTGTATTTACATGGTTCATTAGTCCATGCATGGTCTCAGAGGTCATTGAGCGGCACGCTATAATAATAAAATAGGTTAAATCGCAGATCCCATTCACTCATTCAATCCCATTCACTCCCATTTTGAAAGGTGTGTTAAAATGGCACATCTTATTATGACTTAGGCAAAATAATATGGCCTAAGTCTCCCTCTTGACATAGGCCATTGTTTTAATAGGGTGTAACAGGAAGGCCTTTTACATTAGGGCTTGGGCGATTTTACCAGAGGTGGCCAGCATCACCAGGTGGTGATTTAGGCCAAAATAATTGGCAAAAAATGACTTAGGCCATTAGTTTAATAAGGTGACGATATGATATATATGATATAGTAATTGATTGTCAGTTCACACTGAAATGTATCTTGCAACACAGCAGCCAAGTATGCAGAACACATACACGCATTTGATATAACACAAACAAGACAATTTACATACATAAAGACATGAAGACAAGAGCAATATCCACCGCTTAGATTACCCTGTGGCTACTACAACTCCTGATTAAACCCTTCAGAATCTAAAGGGTTTAATCAGGAGTTGTGAATTATGGGTGGCTCCCAGAGGTCCTTGATCCCCATGGGGTCCAACAGTGGTCATTGAAGCGTGCACACACAAATGCACATATGCACCTACACATGCACATATGCACCTACACACGCACATGCGCACATGCGTATGCACACCTGGACCTGTAAATTAACAACACAAAAACTAAGGCACTGGTGTCGGACTTCTGGTTTACCGGAACGGGGTTCAACTCCCTGCAGTGCCCTGTTCAATGTGTTGTATTTACGGGAAAAATTCAGTGTTGCGGAGGATGAGAAATTGGAAATTGCGGAATTGCGGAAATTGCGGAAATTGCGGAAATGGTAATTGCGGAAATTGCGGAATTGCGGAAATGCTGGATAACTTTTTTTTTCAAAATTGCGGAATTGCGGAAAATATAGGAATTGCGGAAAATTCGGAAATTGCGGAAATTGCGGAAATGGTAATTGCGGAAATTGCGGAAATGGTAATAACTTTTTTTTTCAAAATTGCGGAATTGCGGAAATTGCGGAAATGGTAATTGCGGAATTGCGGAAATTGCGGAAATTGCGGAAATGGAAATTGCGGAAATTGCGGAAAACGAAATTGCGGAATTGCGGAAATTGCGGAATTGCGGAAAACGAAATTGCGGAATTGCGGAATTGCGGAAAACGAAATTGCGGAATTGCGGAAAACGAAATTGCGGAATTGCGGAAATTGCGGAATTGCGGAAAACGATATTGCGGAATTGGGGAAATTGCGGAATTGCGGAAATTGCGCAATTTCGTTTTCCGCAATTCCGCAATTTCCGCAATTCCGCAATATCGTTTTCCGCAATTCCGCAATTTCCGCAATTCCGCAATTTCGTTTTCCGCAATTCCGCAATTTCCGCAATTCCGCAATTTCGTTTTCCGCAATTCCGCAATTTCCGCAATTCCGCAATTTCGTTTTCTGCAATTTCCGCAATTTCCGCAATTTCCATTTCCGCAATTTCCGCAATTCCGCAATTTTGAAAAAAAAAGTTATTACCATTTCCGCAATTTCCGCAATTACCATTTCCGCAATTTCCGCAATTTCCGAATTTTCCGCAATTCCCATATTTTCCGCAATTCCGCAATTTTAAAAAAAAAAGTTATCCAGCATTTCCGCAATTCCGCAATTTCCGCAATTACAATTTCCGCAATTTCCGCAATTTCCGCAATTCCGCAATTTCCAATTTCTCATCCTCCGCAACACTGAATTGCTGAAATACAACACATTGAACAGGGCACTGCAGGGAGTTGAACCCCGTTCCGGTAAACCAGAAGTCCGACACCAGTGCCTTAGTTTTTGTGTTCTTAATTTACAGGTCCAGGTGTGCATGTGCGTGTGTAGGTGCATATGTGCATGTGTAGGTGCATATGTGCATTTGTGTGTGCACGCTTCAATGACCACCCATGGGGATCAAGGACCTCTGGGAGCCACCTATAATTCACAACTCCTGATTAAACCCTTTAGATTCTAAAGGGTTTAATCAGGAGTTGTAGTAGCCACAGGGTAATCTAAGGGATTGAATGAGTCAATGGGATCTGCGATTTTCACCTATTTTTCAAATCCTCCGAAATCGTGAAAAACGACATACTATAGTATGCCCTCCGACACCATGGAATATAGCTTCTTGCTTTTCTGCGATTTTCACCTTTTTCAATATTTTGGACCAAACAAATAATTACAAACCGTTTTTTTCTACTTTCTAATTATTTGTTTGGCCCGAAAAAGTTTGTTGTCATGATTTTTCACGACAAGGGTTGTCTTTGTCCGCGGCATAAACATCTTTAAATAAATACTTTCTGAAAAGTCTATGGGGAAAATGAACGGGGATTTATTACGGGCTATAGCCCATGTTCAAAAATGATGAAAAATGAGGATAACATTTTTTTTTTAAATTTAAAAAACGATGGGCTATAACCCATGTTTTTTGAAATTTTGAATTTTCTTCAAAAATGATGAAAAACGGCGTGCTATAGTATGCCGTACGGTAGGGGCTATAGCCCATGTTCAAAAATGATGAAAAATGAGGATAACATTTTTTTCAAAAATAAAAAAAACGATGGGCTATAACCCATGTTTTTTGAAATTTTGAATTTTCTTCAAATCCTCAAAAATGATGAAAAACGGCGTGCTATAGTATGCCGTACGGTACGGGCTATAGCCCATGTTCAAAAATGAAAAATGAGGATAACATTTTTTTTTTTTTATTTAAAAAACGGTGGGCTATAACCCATGTTTTTTGAAATTTTGAATTTTCTTCAAATCCTCAAAAATGATGAAAAACGGCGTGCTATAGTATGCCGTACGGTAGGGCTATAGCCCATGTTCAAAAATGATGAAAAATGAGGATATTTTTTTCAAAAATTCAAAAAACGATGGGCTATAACCCATGTTTTTTGAAATTTTGAATTTTCTTCAAATCCTCAAAAATGATGAAAAACGGCGTGCTATAGTATGCCGTACGGTAGGGGCTATAGCCCATGTTCAAAAATGATGAAAAATGAGGATAACATTTTTTTCAAAAATTCAAAAAACGATGGGCTATAACCCATGTTTTTTGAAATTTTGAATTTTCTTCAAATCCTCAAAAATGATGAAAAACGGCGTGCTATAGTATGCCGTACGGTAGGGGCTATAGCCCATGTTCAAAAATGATGAAAAATGAGGATAACATTTTTTTCAAAAATTCAAAAAACGATGGGCTATAACCCATGTTTTTTGAAATTTTGAATTTTCTTCAAATCCTCAAAAATGATGAAAAACGGCGTGCTATAGTATGCCGTACGGTAGGGGCTATAGCCCATGTTCAAAAATGATGAAAAATGAGGATAACATTTTTTTCAAAAATTCAAAAAACGATGGGCTATAACCCATGTTTTTTGAAATTTTGAATTTTCTTCAAATCCTCAAAAATGATGAAAAACGGCATGCTATAGTATGCCGTACGGTAGGGGCTATAGCCCATGTTCAAAAATGATGAAAAATGAGGATAACATTTTTTTCAAAAATTAAAAAAACGATGGGCTATAACCCATGTTTTTTGAAATTTTGAATTTTCTTCAAATCCTCAAAAATGATGAAAAACGGCATGCTATAGTATGCCGTACGGTAGGGGCTATAGCCCATGTTCAAAAATGATGAAAAATGAGGATAATTTTTTTTTCAAAAATTCAAAAAACGATGGGCTATAACCCATGTTTTTTGAAATTTTGAATTTTCTTCAAATCCTCAAAAATGATGAAAAACGGCGTGCTATAGTATGCCGTACGGTAGGGGCTATAGCCCATGTTCAAAAATGATGAAAAATGAGGATAACATTTTTTTCAAAAATTCAAAAAACGATGGGCTATAACCCATGTTTTTTGAAATTTTGAATTTTCTTCAAATCCTCAAAAATGATGAAAAACGGCATGCTATAGTATGCCGTACGGTAGGGGCTATAGCCCATGTTCAAAAATGATGAAAAATGAGGATAACATTTTTTTCAAAAATTAAAAAAACGATGGGCTATAACCCATGTTTTTTGAAATTTTGAATTTTCTTCAAATCCTCAAAAATGATGAAAAACGGCATGCTATAGTATGCCGTACGGTAGGGGCTATAGCCCATGTTCAAAAATGATGAAAAATGAGGATAATTTTTTTTTCAAAAATTCAAAAAACGATGGGCTATAACCCATGTTTTTTGAAATTTTGAATTTTCTTCAAATCCTCAAAAATGATGAAAAACGGCGTGCTATAGTATGCCGTACGGTAGGGGCTATAGCCCATGTTCAAAAATGATGAAAAATGAGGATAACATTTTTTTCAAAAATAAAAAAAACGATGGGCTATAACCCATGTTTTTTGAAATTTTGAATTTTCTTCAAATCCTCAAAAATGATGAAAAACGGCATGCTATAGTATGCCGTACGGTAGGGGCTATAGCCCATGTTCAAAAATGATGAAAAATGAGGATAATTTTTTTTTCAAAAATTCAAAAAACGATGGGCTATAACCCATGTTTTTTGAAATTTTGAATTTTCTTCAAATCCTCAAAAATGATGAAAAACGGCGTGCTATAGTATGCCGTACGGTAGGGGCTATAGCCCATGTTCAAAAATGATGAAAAATGAGGATAACATTTTTTTCAAAAATTCAAAAAACGATGGGCTATAACCCATGTTTTTTGAAATTTTGAATTTTCTTCAAATCCTCAAAAATGATGAAAAACGGCATGCTATAGTATGCCGTACGGTAGGGGCTATAGCCCATGTTCAAAAATGATGAAAAATGAGGATAACATTTTTTTCAAAAATTAAAAAAACGATGGGCTATAACCCATGTTTTTTGAAATTTTGAATTTTCTTCAAATCCTCAAAAATGATGAAAAACGGCATGCTATAGTATGCCGTACGGTAGGGGCTATAGCCCATGTTCAAAAATGATGAAAAATGAGGATAATTTTTTTTCAAAAATTCAAAAAACGATGGGCTATAACCCATGTTTTTTGAAATTTTGAATTTTCTTCAAATCCTCAAAAATGATGAAAAACGGCGTGCTATAGTATGCCGTACGGTAGGGGCTATAGCCCATGTTCAAAAATGATGAAAAATGAGGATAACATTTTTTTCAAAAATAAAAAAAACGATGGGCTATAACCCATGTTTTTTGAAATTTTGAATTTTCTTCAAATCCTCAAAAATTATGAAAAACGGCGTGCTATAGTATGCCGTACGGTACGGGCTATAGCCCATGTTCAAAAATGATGAAAAATGAGGATAACATTTTTTTCAAAAATTCAAAAAACGATGGGCTATAACCCATGTTTTTAGAAATTTTGAATTTTCTTCAAATCCTCAAAAATGATGAAAAACGGCGTGCTATAGTATGCCGTACGGTAGGGGCTATAGCCCATGTTCAAAAATGATGAAAAATGAGGATAACAATTTTTTCAAAAATTAAAAAAACTATGGGCTATAACCCATGTTTTTTGAAATATTGAATTTTCTTCAAATCCTCAAAAATGATGAAAAACGGCGTGCTATAGTATGCCGTACGGTAGGGGCTATAGGCCATGTTCAAAAATGATGAAAAATGAGGATAACATTTTTTTCAAAAATTAAAAAAACGATGGGCTATAACCCATGTTTTTTGAAATTTTGAATTTTCTTCAAATCCTCAAAAATGATGAAAAACGGCGTGCTATAGTATGCCGTACGGTAGGGGCTATAGCCCATGTTCAAAAATGATGTAAAATGAGGATAACATTTTTTTCAAAAATAAAAAAAACGATGGGCTATAACCCATGTTTTTTGAAATTTTGAATTTTCTTCAAATCCTCAAAAATTATGAAAAACGGCGTGCTATAGTATGCCGTACGGTACGGGCTATAGCCCATGTTCAAAAATTATGAAAAATGAGGATAACATTTTTTTCAAAAATTCAAAAAACGATGGGCTATAACCCATGTTTTTTTACATTTTGAATTTTCTTCAAATCCTCAAAAATGATGAAAAACGGCGTGCTATAGTATGCCGTACGGTAGGGGCTATAGCCCACGGTCCAAAATGATGAGAAACGAGGCTAACTTTTTTTTCAAAAATTCAAAAAACGATGGGCTATAACCCATGTTTTTTGAAATTTTGAATTTTCTTCAAATCCTCAAAAATGATGAAAAACGGCGTGCTATAGTATGCCGTACGGTAGGGGCTATAGGCCATGTTCAAAAATGATGAAAAATGAGGATAACATTTTTTTCAAAAATTAAAAAAACGATGGGCTATAACCCATGTTTTTTGAAATTTTGAATTTTCTTCAAATCCTCAAAAATGATGAAAAACGGCGTGCTATAGTATGCCGTACGGTAGGGGCTATAGCCCATGTTCAAAAATGATGAAAAATGAGGATAACATTTTTTTCAAAAATAAAAAAAACGATGGGCTATAACCCATGTTTTTTTAAATTTTGAATTTTCTTCAAATCCTCAAAAATTATGAAAAACGGCGTGCTATAGTATGCCGTACGGTACGGGCTATAGCCCATGTTCAAAAATTATGAAAAATGAGGATAACATTTTTTTCAAAAATTCAAAAAACGATGGGCTATAACCCATGTTTTTTTACATTTTGAATTTTCTTCAAATCCTCAAAAATGATGAAAAACGGCGTGCTATAGTATGCCGTACGGTAGGGGCTATAGCCCACGGTCCAAAATGATGAGAAACGAGGCTAACTTTTTTTTCAAAAATTCAAAAAACGATGGGCTATAACCCATGTTTTTTGAAATTTTGAATTTTCTTCAAATCCTCAAAAATGATGAAAAACGGCGTGCTATAGTATGCCGTACGATATGGGCTATAGCCCACGGTCCAAAATGATGAGAAACGAGGCTAACTTTTTTTTTCAAAATTTCAAAAAACATGGGCTATAACCCATCGTTTTTTTCATTTTTTTCAAATCCTCAAAAATGATGAAAAACGGCTATGAGCTTGTAGGTCTGCTATTTTTTTTAAATCGAAGAACGACCCACGACCCACGGACCCCCTGGAACCCCCTCAAGGACCCCCTGGAACCCTCCACAGACCCCTGGAACCCTCCAAGGACCCCCTGGAACCCTCCAAGGACCCCCTGGAACCCCCCACAGACCCCCTGGAACCCTCCACAGACCCCCTGGAACCCTCCACGGACCCCTGGAACCCCCCAAGGACCCCCTGGAACCCCCCACGGACCCCCTGGAACCCCCCAAGGACCCCCTGGAACCCTCCACAGACCCCCTGGAACCCTCCACGGACCCCTGGAACCCCCCAAGGACCCCCTGGAACCGTCCACGGACCCCCTGGAACCCTCCACGGACCCCCTGGAACCCTCCACGGACCCCCTGGAACCGTCCACAGACCCCCTGGAACCCTCCACGGACCCCCTGGAACCCCCCACGGACCCCCTGGAACCGTCCACAGACCCCCTGGAACCCTCCACAGACCCCCTGGAACCCTCCACAGACCCCCTGGAACCCTCCACAGACCCCCTGGAACCCCCCACAGACCCCCTGCAACCCCCCCACAGACCCCCTGCAACCCCCCACAGACCCCCTGCAACCCCCCACAGACCCCCTGGAACCGTCCACAGACCCCCTGGAACCGTCCACAGACCCCTGGAACCCCCCACGGACCCCCTGGAACCGTCCACGGACCCCCTGGAACCCCCTAAGGACCCCCTGGAACAGACAGACAGACAGACAGACTCACGTGTTGTAAGGAGTTGAGGTTTAGTCCAGTGTTCTCCTCCATGATTCACACTGTAGGAAGTAGAACAACAATGAATCAAGTCAAAACCTGCTGCTTAATGTCTCACATCGGCCTGATTTAGTCCCACCAAATATTTACTAAACACATTTTGTCATCATTCTCCCACAGACTCTGTCCAAACATCACACACATTGGTACCATATCTCTGTGGTCATGTGATTAACACGTATCTCTCAGATTTGGATTAGATTGAGGAACAAAATGCTCTCTCTCTAGAACCATGGAACATAGACACTATCTACTGTATTCCTCTGACTCCACAGGCTGACAACCTGCAGAGAAATACACATTTAACAAAGTGCTGTGTTGATGTTCAAGTAGAGATCCACACAGAGAGAACACACATTCTTTACCCCAGGATCTGCAGTCCACACTGTGGACTCTTCAGTAACGCAGAGAGCTGGAGCAGTTGTGATTCCTGCAGGCAGATGAAACTGAGGTCCAATTCTTTCAGATGGAGAAGATTAGAGCTGAGAGCTGAGAGCAGAACTTCAAATCCTGTCTGTGTGAAGGTACAGCCAGCAAGTCTGTAATTACACATGAAATATCTGGACTGAATATCACAGTTTTGGAGTAAAGACCCCAAGAGATGGAAAGAGAAGGCAGGGATAATGTGAAGTAAATCATCATAATCTTAATATTCCAACATAGGAACTGTGTGTGTGTGTGTGTGTGTGTGTGTGTGTGTGTGTGTGTGTAGTTACTGTACCGTAGCATTGATAATGATAATTCCCTAGCAGCCATGATGGATCACATATTGTAGTTACTGTACCGTAGCATTGTGATGTGAGAGTGTGAACTAGACAACACAAACTCTGACCATATTATTATTCTAATCAGTGGGATACCATGATGTCAACTTTATTAACAATCTTATTATTAAGAATCAAACTATAAATAATAAAACAGAACTAATGTAAATGATAATGTGACCTCAGTATCTCCAGATGACAGTTTGGACTCTTCAATGCAGCAGAGAGCAGGTCCATGGATGGATCACTATAGTACTTTCTGCAGACGACACTAATGTATTTTGCTCTGGTGATAATCTGGATAAACTGCAGGTTGACATCAATGAAGAATTAAGTAAATAAAAAATTATCTTTGAATGTGAGCAAGACAAAGTTTATACTATTTGGTAATCACAGGACTAACACACAGGCACATTATAATATACATATTGATGGGATTGCTATTGACCGGGTTTCATGGAAATACATTTATTACATTTATTATATTATTATATTGACCGGGTTCATGGAAATACATTTCTGGGCGTGACAATAGATGACAGGCTTAGCTGGAAACCACACATTACTAACGTCAAGTACAAAGTGGCTAGAAGTATAGCAGTCATAAATAAGGCAAAGCAGGTTCTCGATCCCAAGTCACTTCACACTCTCTACTGTTCAATTAAATTAGTATTGCCATATTTTCATTATATGGAAATAACTATAAGAATTCAGTTCAGTCGCTATATAGTCATTCTACAGAAAAGAGCAATAAGAATCATTCATAAGGTCAGCTATCTGGAACATACTAATTCTCTATTTTTACAGTCAAGACTGCTCAAATTCACTGATTGCAACTCTTTGTATATTGGCATCGAGCAGGCATCACTCAGGCGTTTACAGCTAGTGCAGAACACAGCTGCCCGCCTTCTCACAGGCACTATAAAATATGTTATAGTGTAAATTGTATAGTGTTACAGTGTTATAGTGTTGTATATATTTATAGGAGGGTTGACATACTGTGAATCAGGAGGTCCAGGTTCGTTACTGAAGTCAGGAGGATTTCCTTTAGACCAGTCACTCTTCACAGACAGAAGGCTGGGAGTTGGAGACTCTGCTCTGTGGTGGACACTTCTGGAATCATACAGACAGAAATAACAATACATAAACAACAGAGACAGTGAATAATACTACTAGAAATAATACTAAGTAAATAACAGACATTAATTAGCATAACAGTAGCTTGTATTCCATGTAGTACAAACGGTGCAATGGAATGATTTGCCCAAGGAGATAAAGACAAGTGCCTCTCTAAACACTTAAAACTTAGGTCAGGATTGAGAAGGCGTTTTTAGAATCCTGAATGGGTCTGTTGAATTGAGCAATTGTAACAGTTATCTCCTTAACACATTCCTACCAGGATTACTGCATGTTTTTGTGAGGGTACCTACCCTAGGGGACACGAGGAGAACATGTGAGGGTACCTACCCTAGGGGACACGGGAAGAACATGTGAGGGTACCTACCCTAGGGGACACAGGGAGAACATGTGAGGGTACCTACTCTAGGGGACACAGGGAGCACATGTGAGGATACCTACCCTAGGGGACACGGGGAGAACATGTGAGGGTACCTACCCTAGGGGACACGGGGAGAACATGTGAGGGTACCTACCCTAGGGGACACGGGGAGAACATGTGAGGGTACCTACCCTAGGGGACACGGGGAGAACATGTGAGGGTACCTACCCTAGGGGACACAGGGAGAACATGTGAGGGTACCTACCCTAGGGGAAACGGGGAGAACATACAAACTCCACACAGAAAGGCCGTTTCGCCAACCCCGCCTCGGGTATGGGCTCTGATGACGCAGAGGAGAGAACACGCCCCCAGCGCCCACAGCGGGAATCGAACCCAGGACCTTCAAGCTGTGAGGCGACAACACTACCGACTGTGCCACTGTCCTTGGTTTTATTTTTGATAAAGATTTTAAACTTAATAAACAAATCAGCTCCGTCGTTAAAACTCTCTTCTTCCAATCATCGCCACGGTCAAATCCTACCTCCCCCTAAAAACAGCTGGAGATGGTTATCCATGCTTTGATTTCATCAAGAATAGATTATTGCAACTCTTTGTATATTGGCATCGACCAGGCGTCACTCAGGCGTTTACAGCTAGTGCAGAACACAGCTGCCCGCCTTCTCACCGGCACTATAAAATATGTTAGTGTATATTGTATAGTGTTATAGTGTAAATTTTATAGTGTTACAGTGTTATAGTGTTGTATATATTTATAGGAGGGTTGACATACTGTGAATCAGGAGGTCCAGGTTCGTTACTGAAGTCAGGAGGATTTCCTTTAGACCAGTCACTCTTCACAGACAGAAGGCTGGGAGTTGGAGACTCTGCTCTGTGGTGGACACTTCTGGAATCATACAGACAGAAATAACAATACATAAACAACAGAGACAGTGAATAATACTACTTGAAATAATACTAAGTAAATAACAGACATTAATTAGCATAACAGTAGCTTGTATTCCATGTAGTACAAACGGTGCAATGGAATGATTTGCCCAAGGAGATAAAGACAAGTGCCTCTCTAAACACTTAGGCCCTCATTTATCAACCGTGCGTACGCCAAAATATGGGTGCACGACGAAATTTACCATTTCCGCAAAGCTTGAAATTGAACTTGACAACGTTCAAAATCCACGTATGCTCCGCAGCTGGCATACGCTTTTTCCTTGGCTGTTTTTCTGTCTTACACAAGCGGAGCAGCATTGTCTGAACTGCTGACACGCTGTCACAGGCATCTAAACATATATTTTCACTCCTAAAATGTTAATATAAAACGGTATGTGTATGTAAAAAAAAAAGGGAGAGATTTCCAACTTTACAAGTAATTAAAATCGCGCAATTAAAAACAATATAACATGTTTACAATGTATTAGTTTGTGCTTAATCAAACAGTGCTTTACTGGCCTTGTTATGCAAGTGATTTTGGAGCGCATGCGGTGATGCGGCATATGTGATTATGATATTATAAAAAAAAGGCATAAATGGACTGCACGCCTTTATTATAAGTGACAATGACAAGCTTGCCTATTTGTAGTAAGTACTAGCAGGCTATAGGCGTAAGGGGCTTAATCATTCACCATTTAAATAAGTGCTTAGACAGGTTTTGACAGTTTTGACAGTTCAGATAAAAGCGAGATCATTTTCGGGGGTCGGGAGGACGGGACGTGCGTCGCCAACACATACCAGCACACATGCAAGCGGCAAGCCTTCATCCATATGTTTATGATTCGTTCATCAATGATCAAATCACTACATAAACGTTGATTATGACTGCCTTGACGACATGATAGCCTATCTCTCATGCAGGCATCACTGAGTCATCCACAGGACTTTAATATCACAGCAGTGCGCAGTATCACACCTTTGCCGTGCACTGCGCACGAATGGGTAAAATGTATATAGGCCAGCCTACAAACTAATTCCATTCATGGCGATGCGATGTCGATGTACGTGTCATGCAGGTACGTGCGTGGACATGACAGCAAGGCAAGCGAGGTGAGAGGGAAACAGACAGGGTAGGCCTACAACTTTATTTAATTCATGCAGGTGTTCGTTCTTTATTTATTTAACAAGTGTGTGTGTGTGTGTGTGTGTGTGTGTGTGTGTATGAGAGAGGTGGGTGAGGCGGGCAGCAAGGCACGGGAGAAACGTTTTTCCCCTGTAACCATGGTTCCCACAGGTCGTATTTCATGTGTTCAGTCGCAAAAACGAGGGCGAGGCTTGATTTCATAGGGCGTGCCAGATAGATTTCAGCCGTCACATTTATTAACGTCAGAACGAAATTAAGGAAGGATCAGCTGTTTGCGATCACTTTATAAATGCCGTGGCGACGTGGGTGTACTACGAAACCTGCACTCGAATCTGTGGCAGATTTTACACTCGATTGATAAATGAGGGCCTTAAAACTTAGGTCAGGATTGAGAAGGCGTTTTTAGAATCCTGAATGGGTCTGTTGAATTGAGCAATTGGAATATTGATGGAAGGACATAAAACCAGCAGTACTAGAGGTCCTGGAAGGACATAAAACCAGCAGTACATTTTCACAAAAAAAAAAAAGTATAGTGTAGACAGTAGATGGATTTGAGTAATTATGTAATTTGTTTTACTGGTTTGGTTTTACTCCACTGGCACAGACTGTAAATGGAAAACTACAGAAATCGACATCCATAAATTATCCACATATTGCACCATCATGCTGCACATATTCTGACCCAAGAGGGCCAAGACCATCACAAACAACAGTCTTTGTATCGAGTTGTGCTTGAAATGTAGGCCTACTGTAATTCTGCAAACTGTAAATAAATATTTAAATCAATCAAACAACAACCTCCTCAATCACCCAACAAGATGACATGCACTGCACTGCATACATTATAGGCTAGTTAATCAATAAACGGGTATATGGACCTGCCTGGGTGGCAATGCATCACGTCCTCAGAACTCAGAATGGATCAACAACCACAAGAGTAGACTGTCTGGACCCTAGCTCTGGTCCAGAGCTATCTGGACCCCAGACCCAGAACCATGAAGCCAAGAGAAAGAAAGGGATCGGCCTATAGCCGCAATTTGCAACTCTAGATTTGTTATAATAATGGCATGAATCTAGAGTTGCAATACCCTCCATTGTCTCCCCACTCTGCGTTTGCGACCTGCTCGTCTTAAACGACGTTAAACTCACCAACATTACAGCTGTAGGGCAAGCTTGAATTATCCTCTTTCAATCTGCCGAACTTGTTTTTCATAACAATGCACCGTAGACATTGTTGTTATGAGATACTTTCTGTCAAGACATTCTGTGCAAGAGTTTGGAAGCACTCGTCGTATGTCACTGAACGGCCCTGCGTAACACCTGTTTCGAATTAGCACATAATGCAGGAGGCAGCGGCGCGACCAGTTAACAAAAACGAGTGCTTCCAAACTGCAACACTTAGAAAAAGAATCACCTGCAGAGGATGTCTTGACAGAAAGTATCTCATAACATGTCTAATTTTTATGAAAAACAAGCTCGGCAGATTGAAAGAGGATAATTCAAGCTTGCCCTACAGATGCAATGTTGGTGAGTTTAACGTCGTTTAAAGACAAGCAGATCGCAAACGCAATTGGATGAGATGGGGAGTCAATGGAGGGTACCGTATTGCAACTCTAGATTAATCCCATTATTTAAAAAAATCTAGAGTTGCAAATAGCGGTGTAGGGATCGGCCCTAGAATCAGTAGAATGACATGCGTATAGCAGGATAGAGAAGCAGAACCATAATAATAGAGAAGACATTGTTGCTGCCCCATATGTACATGCGCCAGCTGGCGTAATGAAAGTAAACGTGACTGTATAGTGTAGTGTAACCATGGTGTTGTTGATATAGTGCAGGAGAGCTTGCATCATTTCGTGTATACTTTTGTATTATCAATGGTGCTTCTTAATGTTATTATTTCTTACCTTTGTATTGTTGTGTCTCAGACAGTCTCACACAGAACTGTATCTTTCTAAATCAAACTGCTGTGCTGCCTCTGTGTGTGGGCGACCGACTACTAATTACTATAGCCTCGCGTCACCTGGCTTTCCAACATGGCCCGGGCGACTCAATAATGAAGATATAAATCAATGTGGAACTACGTTGTGAGCTTGTATATCTCATTCTCCGCAGTAGGCGACTATACAGTGAAACTACGTGAGCTTGTATATCTCATTCTCCGCAGTAGGAGACTACAAATGAACGCATGTAGTCTATAGTTCTGTTTGTTTGGGACAGCTCGGAAACAGCAGCGTTTTGACACAGAGAAATGTTTGTGAAGGTTGAGGCTTGACAGAAAGCAGCCGTCCCTATGCTGCCCTCATGTGGAGAGAGCCTGCAGTTGCAACCTGTAGCCAAGCCTGACAACAAACAGCACAGATTGTTTAAACTTTAAAGGGATATTTCACTTTAAAAAAAAAGATTTACTGTTTTTAGACACATATCTGAGACCCTGTAGTGTAGATTGACTGTTTTTAGACACATATCTGAGACCCTGTAGTGTAGATTGACTGTTTTTAGACACATATCTGAGACCCTGTAGTGTAGATTGACTGTTTTTAGCTGGATGTTCGCCTGTTGTGATGTGAATTGGGATGCCAGGGTTCCTGTATATGTGGATTATACGTTTCTAGCAATTAACACGGTAAAATCCTCAGTGTTTATTTAATTCATCAGAGTGCACAAATATAACCAAATGGACCCCTTTCGGTTACATTTGTACAGTTAGATTTCAATTAACATTGAGGATTTTTACTGTAACCAGAGAGTGAGTAATGATTGTGCTGGTTAAATCAGTCTTTCCCAAAATGACATTAAATCTGCCTCATTTGTGTCTGTTTCCTACAACATCTATATATATATATATATATATATATATATATATATATATATATATATATATATATATAAATAAATATTAAAGACATTTGAATAAATATTTAAAATAGCCGATTTGTAGATCGGCTATAGTATTTGTTTGTGAGTACATACAGGTTTAATGTTTGTTTTTAGTTCAGTGTTTGTATTAAAAACGCCATTAGTACTAACGCCACTAACCCTAACCCTTGACAACGAAGGGAAAAAGTACGTCATTCTTGTCCCTAAACACAAACATTAAATGCCATTAACAATAAAGGGAATGTAATGTTTGTTTTACATCACCTATATAATCAACATGAGTTTTGATTACTTTAATATATTAGCGCCCCTCACTTCACACGGGTGTGATTAAGTTCTTACGGACCGTAAGAAATAAGTTCTTACGTAACCGTAACACACAGACCGATGCCTAATCAAAGCCTCGGAGCACCAGCTGCGCCCGCTTGATTTACTGCCGTTTCCAACATGACAGCCACGACGTAAACACACACGCAATGTTCATTTACAGCTGAACAATGTTTATGTTTATTATAATCAAACATTGCTCTGAAAAGTGTTGTTGAAAACCTTTGAGCGAGAAGCTGGAGTTTAAAGTGTAACAACGCATGGTATGATGGTTACACATGGAAGTCATCTGGAAGTAGAACATCTTTCATTAAACTATTTTGTTGTTTTAAGCATTATGTTATACTTTAGCTATTGAAAAATAGCAGATCTATACAAGCTCATAGCGCGGCACCGCTATGAGCTTGTAGATCTGCTATTTTTTTTAAAGCGTGAAAATGTTTGAATATATATTATTACAGAGTGAACATTTTAACTCAAGTCTTTGCTTCTGAGGGGTCCCTGGAACAACATATTTTCAGAGGGGGGTCGGTGGCCAATTACATATTATTTTGGGGTCCTTGACATGAAATATTGAGCACACAGAAACATAAGGGTTTTCAGGATTTTGAAGACATTTTTCAAATTTCGACGTCCGGCCAAAATGGGTTAGGAAAAAGACAAATCACACCCGTGTGAAGTGAGGGGCGCTCTCTGGTCACACTCACCCTGAACAGCTGTTCATAGGAGGGTCACACTCACCCTGAACAGCTGTTCATAGGAGGGTCACACTCACCCTGAACAGCTGTTCATAGGAGGGTCACACTCACCCTGAACAGCTGTTCATAGGAGGGTCACACTCACCCTGAACAGCTGTTCATAGGAGGGTCACACTCACCCTGAACAGCTGTTCATAGGAGGGTCACACTCACCCTGAACAGCTGTTCATAGGAGGGTCAGACTCACCCTGAAAAGCTGCTCATAGGAGGGACTAGCGCCCCTCAAAGAAGGGTCATAGGAGGGTCAAAGAAGGCGTTCAACAGCATGAAATGTAAATATGTTTTTAATCAACACATTCACAACACATACTCAAATATAACAACAAATATAGTTATATAAGATAACAGCATTGTGACAACAGTGTTGTTTTGGGCACATTTCTATTTTAGTTTTAGTCAGTCTTTGGAATAAAACATTTGGCGGGCCTTGATGCGGTCGTAATGACAGTTTTTAATAATAATAATAATATATACGATTTATATAGCGCTCTTCTGGGTACCCAAAGTCGCTTTACAGAAAGAGGTACAGACATATTTATTAGAAAACTATTTAAAAAGGTTTAAAAGGTTAAAAACTAGAAATCACTGTTTTTACACAAAATAGCCGATCTACAAGCTCACGCTGCGACACACTGGACAACACTGGACAGCTTCTCAAAGTCTTTGTCTCTCAGGGCACGACTCAGGTGGAGAGAAGTGGATTGGGTGGATGTTTATCGGAGGTGCCGTGCCCCGTCGCGGTCCATTTGGTTCCATTTGAACCATCTGGACCCAATGCACATCACACTGTGTGTGTGTGTGTGTGTGTGTGTGTGTGTGTGTGTGTTTCCTTGAGGTATGTGATTGTTATAGAATATAAATAGAATAGAAAAGCCAAAAACTAATCTTAAGAAAATAAGAGGGTCTCGACCCACAGGTTGAGAACCACTGTGCTACTTTTACATGTCAACGACCCCAGATGACCCTAACGGTGACCCCAGATGACCCTAACGGTGACCCCAGATGACCCTAACGGTGACCCCAGATGACCCTATCAGTGACTCCATGGAAACCAAAACATATTGATTATGTAAACACCCCCCCCACCACACCTGGTCCTGATTATTACATTATGATACAACACACTGTCTGTCTGTCCTCACAGCCTGTCTGTCTGTCTGTCCTCACAGCCTGTCTGTCTGTCCTCACAGCCTGTCTGTCTGTCCTCACAGCCTGTCTGTCTGTCTGTCCTCACAGCCAGCCTGTCTGTCCTCACAGCCTGTCTGTCTGTCTGTCTGTCCTCACAGCCTGTCTGTCTGTCTGTCCTCACAGCCTGTCTGTCTGTCTGTCTGTCTGTCTGTCTGTCCTCACAGCCTGTCTGTCTGTCTGTCCTCACAGCCCGTCTGTCTGTCCTCACAGCCCGTCTGTCTGTCCTCACAGCCCGTCTGTCTGTCCTCACAGCCCGTCTGTCTGTCCTCACAGCCCGTCTGTCTGTCCTCACAGCCCGTCTGTCTGTCCTCACAGCCCGTCTGTCTGTCCTCACAGCCCGTCTGTCTGTCCTCACAGCCCGTCTGTCTGTCCTCACAGCCCGTCTGTCTGTCCTCACAGCCCGTCTGTCTGTCCTCACAGCCCGTCTGTCTGTCCTCACAGCCCGTCTGTCTGTCCTCACAGCCTGTATGTCTGTCCTCACAGCCTGTCTGTCCTCACAGCCTGTCTGTCCTCACAGCCTGTCTGTCTGTCCTCACAGCCTGTCTGTCTGTCCTCACAGCCTGTCTGTCTGTCCTCACAGCCCGTCTGTCTGTCCTCACAGCCCGTCTGTCTGTCCTCACAGCCCGTCTGTCTGTCCTCACAGCCCGTCTGTCTGTCCTCACAGCCCGTCTGTCTGTCCTCACAGCCCGTCTGTCTGTCCTCACAGCCCGTCTGTCTGTCCTCACAGCCCGTCTGTCTGTCCTCACAGCCCGTCTGTCTGTCCTCACAGCCCGTCTGTCTGTCCTCACAGCCCGTCTGTCTGTCCTCACAGCCCGTCTGTCTGTCCTCACAGCCCGTCTGTCTGTCCTCACAGCCCGTCTGTCTGTCCTCACAGCCTGTCTGTCTGTCCTCACAGCCTGTCTGTCCTCACAGCCTGTATGTCTGTCCTCACAGCCTGTCTGTCTGTCCTCACAGCCTGTCTGTCTGTCCTCACAGCCTGTCTGTCTGTCCTCACAGCCTGTCTGTCCTCACAGCCTGTCTGTCCTCACAGCCTGTCTGTCTGTCCTCACAGCCTGTCTGTCCTCACACAGAGACACAGAGGAGTCAGTGCCCAACCCAAACCCAGCGTAAAGCGGTTGAGTGAAGGTGGTCTGGACGGTGTACAGGTGAGTCAGAGTGTCCTCTAACACTCTGTAGAAGGACAGAGTCCCAGCGGGACGGTCCAGATATACGGCTACTCTGTTGGAGCCAGAGGGATAGATAGGAAGGGCAGTCGTCTTACTATTGTGTATGACACAGTAATGTTCACCACGCTGATCATCAGAACAGAACAGACACCAGGACCGTTCATTCTCTCCAAGCTCACAGTCCAGACCGTCTCCTTTCCTACTGATGTCTCTGTCAGCCACTCCTATCCAAACCTGTCCACTGAACTGTACCTCACTGTAGCAGCGTTCATCTAGACTCTCTGAACTCAGGACCTGAGGCTCTTCATCAAACCTGTCAGGATGGTCAGGATATGATTGAGGCTGACCATCCTGAAGGGTCACCTTCCTGTTGTTCTCAGACAGAGAGAGGTCACAGTGTGCCGTGTTTGTGTCCAGAGTGAGACGCTGGAAATCTGATGAGAAAACAACACAGTACACATTAAATACATCCTTCACTGAATGATACGTGCACGGAGCACGACCACACACACGCACGCACACACACACGCACGCACACACGCACACACACACACACACACACACACACACACACTTAAATAGCCAACGTATAAAATATGGATGAAGTGTTTAACCCATTTTTGGGCGGGAACCCCTTTTGGTGTTAGCATCATGTTATGCTTTAGCCATTGAAAAATAGCAGATCTACAAGCTCTTAGCGCGCCACCGAGTGGCGCGCTACGAGCTTGTAGGTCTGCTATTTTTGAAAAATCGAAGAACGACCCACGACCCACGGACGCCCTGGAACCCTCCACGGACCCCTGGAACCCTCCACGGACCCCTGGAACCCCCCACGGACCCCCTGGAACCCCCCACGGACCCCCTGGAACCCTCCACGGACCCCTGGAACCGTCCACAGACCCCCTGGAACCCCCCACGGACCCCTGGAACCGTCCACAGACCCCCTGGAACCCCCCACGGACCCCCTGGAACCGTCCACAGACCCCCTGGAACCCTCCACAGACCCCCTGGAACCCTCCACAGACCCCCTGGAACCCTAACCCTAACCCAAGGACCCCCTGGAACCCCCCACGGACCCCCTGGAACCGTCCACAGACCCCTGGAACCGTCCACAGACCCCCTGGAACCGTCCACAGACCCCCTGGAACCCTCCACAGACTCCTGGAACCCCCCACAGACCCCCTGGAACCCCCCACCGACCCCTGGAACCCTCCACAGACCCCCTGGAACCCTCCACAGACCCCTGGAACCGTCCACAGACCCCTGGAACCCTCCACAGACTCCTGGAACCCTCCACAGACCCCCTGGAACCCTCCACAGACCCCCTGGAACCCTCCACAGACTCCTGGAACCCTCCACAGACCCCCTGGAACCCTCCACAGACCCCCTGGAACCCTCCACAGACCCCCTGGAACCCTCCACAGACTCCTGGAACCCTCCACAGACCCCCTGGAACCCTCCACAGACCCCCTGGAACCCTCCACAGACTCCTGGAACCCTCCACAGACTCCTGGAACCCCCCACAGACCCCCTGGAACCCTCCACAGACCCCTGGAACCGTCCACAGACTCCTGGAACCCCCCACAGACCCCCTGGAACCCTCCACAGACCCCCTGGAACCCCCCACGGACCCCTGGAACCCTCCACAGACCCCCTGGAACCCTCCACAGACCCCTGGAACCGTCCACAGACCCCTGGAACACCCCAAGGACCCCCTGGAACCCCCCACCCCCAAGGAACCCTCCACAGACCCCCTGGAACAGTCCACGGACCCCCTGGAACCCCCCACGGACCCCCTGGAACCCTCCACAGACCCCCTGGAACCCTCCACAGACCCCCTGGAACCCCCCACGGACCCCCTGGAACCCCCCACAGACCCCCTGGAACCCCCCACGGACCCCCTGGAACCCCCCACAGACCCCTGGAACCCTAACCCTAACCCACGGACCCCTGGAACCCTCCACGGACCCCCTGGAACCCCCCACAGACCCCCTGGAACCCTCCACGGACCCCCTGGAACCCCCCACGGACCCCCTGGAACCCCCCACAGACCCCCTGGAACCCCCCACAGACCCCCTGGAACCCTCCACGGACCCCCTGGAACCCCCCACGGACCCCCTGGAACCCCCCACAGACCCCCTGGAACCGCCCACGGACCCCCTGGAACCCCCCACAGACCCCCTGGAACCCCCCACAGACCCCTGGAACCCTAACCCTAACCCACGGACCCCTGGAACCCTCCACGGACCCCCTGGAACCCCCCACGGACCCCCTGGAACCGTCCACAGACCCCCTGGAACCCTCCACAGACCCCCTGGAACCCTCCACAGACCCCCTGGAACCCTAACCCTAACCCAAGGACCCCCTGGAACCCCCCACGGACCCCCTGGAACCGTCCACAGACCCCTGGAACCGCCCACCGACCCCTGGAACCCTCCACAGACCCCCTGGAACCCCCCACGGACCCCCTGGAACCCCCCACAGACCCCCTGGAACCCCTGGACCCCTGGAACCCTCCACGGACCCCTGGAACCGTCCACAGACCCCCTGGAACCCTCCACAGACCCCCTGGAACCCTCCACAGACCCCCTGGAACCCTCCACAGACCCCCTGGAACCCTAACCCTAACCCAAGGACCCCCTGGAACCCCCCACAGACCCCCTGGAACCGTCCACAGACCCCTGGAACCGTCCACAGACCCCCTGGAACCGTCCACAGACCCCCTGGAACCCTCCACAGACCCCCTGGAACCCCCCACAGACCCCCTGGAACCCTCCACAGACTCCTGGAACCCCCCACAGACCCCCTGGAACCCTCCACGGACCCCTGGAACCCCCCACAGACCCCCTGGAACCCTCCACAGACTCCTGGAACCCCCCACAGACCCCCTGGAACCCCCCACCGACCCCTGGAACCCTCCACAGACCCCCTGGAACCCTCCACAGACCCCTGGAACCGTCAACAGAACCCTGGAACCCTCCACAGACTCCTGGAACCCTCCACAGACCCCCTGGAACCCTCCACAGACTCCTGGAACCCTCCACAGACCCCCTGGAACCCTCCACAGACCCCCTGGAACCCTCCACAGACTCCTGGAACCCTCCACAGACTCCTGGAACCCCCCACAGACCCCCTGGAACCCTCCACAGACCCCCTGGAACCCTCCACAGACCCCTGGAACCGTCCACAGACTCCTGGAACCCCCCACAGACCCCCTGGAACCCTCCACAGACCCCTGGAACCCTCCACAGACCCCCTGGAACCCCCCACGGACCCCTGGAACCCTCCACAGACCCCCTGGAACCCTCCACAGACCCCTGGAACCGTCCACAGACCCCTGGAACCCCCCAAGGACCCCCTGGAACCCCCCACGGACCCCTGGAACCCTCCACAGACCCCCTGGAACCCCCCACAGACCCCTGGAACCCCCCACGGACCCCTGGAACCCCACAAAGACCCCCTGTAACCGCCCAAGGACCCCCTGGAACCCTCCAAGGACACACACACACACAGTATCAGATGTACAAGCTCAAAGATCGGCACGCAGTGATGCGCTGTGAGCTTGTAGATCTGCTATTTTTAAATAGCCAACGTATAAAACATGGATAAAGTGTTTAACCCATTTTGGGCGGGAACCCATTTTGGTGTTAGCATCATGTTATGCTTTAGCCATTGAAAAATAGCAGATCTACAAGCTCATAGCGCGCCACCGAGTGGCGCGCTATGAGCTTGTAGGTCTGCTATTTTTTTATTTTTTTTTATGATTTGTACTTTATTTATTTTCTTCAATATGCAAACATTGACAAGACACAACCAAAGAAATAGACAAAACAATACAATACTACAGATGCACAAAAAACGAAACATAACAAACGCATAACAAAATAAATAAAACAATACAATACTACAGATGCACAGAGATATCCCGCAGTCCACCCCAGCCCCAATGTAGGTCTGCTATTTTTGAAAAATCGACAGACCCCCTGGAACCCCCCACAGACCCCCTGGAACCCCCCACAGACCCCTTGGAACCCTCCACAGACCCCCTGGAACAGTCCACGGACCCCCTGGAACCCCCCACGGACCCCCTGGAACCGTCCACGGACCCCTGGAACCCTCCACAGACCCCTGGAACCCCCCAAGGACCCCCTGGAACCCCCCACAGACCCCCTGGAACTGTCCACGGACCCCCTGGAACCCCCTAAGGACCCCCTGGAACAGACAGACAGACAGACAGACAGACAGACAGACTCACGTGTTGTAAGGAGTTGAGGTTTAGTCCAGTGTTCTCCTCCATGATTCACACTGTAGGAAGTAGAACAACAATGAATCAAGTCAAAACCTGCTGCTTAATGTCTCACATCGGCCTGTTTTAGTCCCACCAAATATTTACTAAACACATTTTGTCATCATTCTCCCACAGACTCTGTCCAAACATCACACACATTGGTACCATATCTCTGTGGTCATGTGATTAAGACTCTGTCCAAACATCACACACATTGGTACCATATCTCTGTGGTCATGTGATTAAGACTCTGTCCAAACATCACACACATTGGTACCATATCTCTGTGGTCATGTGATTAACACGTATCTCTCAGATTTGGATTAGATTGAGGAACAAAATGCTCTCTCTCTAGAACCATGGAACATAGACACTATCTACTGTATATTAATCTATGTTATAGAACCATGGAACATAGACACTATCTACTGTATATTAATCTATGTGATAGAACCATGGAACATAGACACTATCTACTGTATATTAATCTATGTTATAGAACATAGACACTATCTACTGTATATTAAGCCATGTTATAGAACCATGGAACATAGACAATATCTACTGTATATTAATCTATGTTATAGAACCATGGAACATAGACACTATCTACTGTATATTAAATCTCTGCTAGAATGAACCATGAATCATATGGTAATATGATATGATAATATGGGAAACTGCATTTATAAAGCGCTTTACATTACAATGTAGTTCACATTCACCCACCGATGGCAGAGGAAAACATGCATGCTCATCGGGAGCTGTTAGGGGTTCAGAGAGTCTTGCTCAAGGACACTTCGACATGTAGCAGCCAGGAGGAGCCGGGAATTTAACCTGGAACCTTTGACGGCCGCTCTACACAAGTCTACTCACTTGACAGTCTCCAGGGCAGCAGACAGCTTCTTCAGAGCAGAGTCTCCTAAGTGGCTGAAGTTCAAGTCCAGCTGTTTCAGCTGGGAGGAGGGGTTGGAGGTCACAGCTGAAGCCAGAGAAGAACAGCCTTCCTCTGTGACTCCACAGCCTGACAACCTGCAGAGAAATACACATTTAACAAAGTGCTGTGTTGATGTTCAAGTAGAGATCCACACAGAGAGAACACACATTCTTTACCCCAGGATCTGCAGTCCACACTGTGGACTCTTCAGTAACGCAGAGAGCTGGAGCAGTTGTGATTCCTGCAGGCAGATGAAACTGAGGTCCAATTCTTTCAGATGGAGAAGATTAGAGCTGAGAGCTGAGAGCAGAACTTCAAATCCTGTCTGTGTGAAGGTACAGCCAGCAAGTCTGTAATTACACATGAAATATCTGGACTGAATATCAGAGGTTTGGAGTAAAGACCCCAAAAGATGGAAAGAGAAGGCAGGGATAATGTGAAGTAAATCATCATAATCTTAATCTTCCAACATAGGAATTGTGTGTGTGTGTGTGTGTGTGTGTGTGTGTGTGTGTGTGTGTGTGTGTGAGTGTGCGTAGTTACTGTACCGTAGCATTGATAATGATAATCCCCTAGCAGCCATGATGGATCACATATTGTAGTTACTGTACCGTAGCATTGATAATGATAATCCCCTAGCAGCCATGATGGATCACATATTGTAGTTACTGTACCGTAGCATTGATAATGATAATCCCCTAGCAGCCATGATGGATCACATATTGTAGTTACTGTACCGTAGCATTGATAATGATAATCCCCTAGCAGCCATGATGGATCACATATTGTAGTTACTGTACCGTAGCATTGTGATGTGAGAGTGTGAACTAGACAACACAAACTCTGACCATATTATTATTCTAATCAGTGGGATACCATGATGTCAACTTTATTAACACTCTTATTATTAAGAATCAAACTATAAATAATAAAACAGAACTAATGTAAATGATAATGTGACCTCAGTATCTCCAGATGACAGTTTGGACTCTTCAATGCAGCAGAGAGCAGGTCCATGGATGGATCCGTTATGTTATTATAACTGATGTCCAATTCTCTCAGATGTGAAGGATTAGAGCTGAGAGCTGAAGCCACAATCTCACAATCTGCCTCTCCGAGTTGACAGCCATCAAGTCTGTAAATGTAGATGATGTAAAATCAGTGATCATCAACATGGATTAGATCAAATTCATGTTCAATGAAATGAACTATAAAGTGTAATGTAAATGTACCAATGTGTAGTTGGTCAGATATTTACAGGTCATATAAGAACAGTCTAGATGGTCAGATATTGACAGGTCATGTTTCTATGTCAGTCGTTCTTCGATTAAAATAGCAGACCTACAAGCTCATAGCGCGCCACTCGGTGGCGCGCTATGAGCTTGTAGATCTGCTATTTTTCAATAGCTAAAGCATAACATAATGCTAACACCAAAAGGGGTTTCCCGCCCAAAATGGTTTAATACTACATTGATTGATCTATGAATGTTCTCTTATTTTTTTTTCCTTTGTTCTCTGTGAGTGTCAGTCAGTTCCATTTAGGCAACACACACACACACACACTTTGAGACCCGATTATTATTATAGTAATTAGGTGTGATGGTAGATTGATTCTAACAGGTTTTCTATCCACATGACTACTAACCGAGCCTTTCTGCTGTTCCTCACAGCTGGGAGTAGTCTGGATCTCGACTGCCATTGTGCTGCTAGTGGTAGCTTGTATTGGTGCAGGTCAAACTCCTCCAGAACCTCCTCTGACGTCAGCAGCATGAAGGCCAGAGCTGAACACTGGCTCTCAGACAGTTCTGTCTTTGATCTGTCCGCTGACTTCAGGTACTGTTGGATCTCCTGATGTACTGAGAGGTCGTTCATCTCCATCAGACAGTGGAAGATGTTGATGAATCTGTCAGGAGAGAGATTATCATCTTCCATTTTCATCTCCTTCAGGTTGTTGATGACTCTCTGGATGCTCTCTGGACTGTTCTCTGTGTGACCCAGCAGGCCTCCTAACAGACTCTGGTTGGACTCCAGCGAGAGGCCATGAAGGAAGCGGACAAAGAGGTCCAGGTGGCCGTTCTTACTCTTCAGGGCTTTTTCGCTGGCTCTCTGCAGGAAGTCCTCCAAGGAACTGACATCATCTCCCAGGAATGTCTTCAGTACCTTCATGTTCTTCTGTGTGAAACAGTGCATCAGGTAGACTGCAGCCAGGAACTCCTGGATGCTCAGATGAACAAAGCTGTAGATCTTTCTCTGAGATTGAACGGTCTCTTCTTTGAAGATCTCTGTGCACACTCCCGAGTACAGCGCGGCGTGGTTCACATCGAGACCACACTCTTCCAGGTCTTCTTGGTAGAACATGAGGCTGCCTTTCTCCAGATGTACAAACGCCAGCAGGCACAGCTGCAGAAGAACATCCCTGTCAGTCTCGCCATACTTCGTCTTCATCCTTTTTATCATGAGCGAGATGAAGAGGCTGAACATCCCGGTCAGGTTCTTGGGCATCTGTCCTCTCTTGCCTGTCTTCACCAGGTCCTCCACAACGGTAGCGGTCATCCAACAGAAGACTGGGATGTGACACATGATGTGGATGCTCTTTGATGTCTTCACGTGTGAGATGATGGTGCTGGCCAGCTCCTCATCATCACTGAACATCTTCCTGAAGAACTCCTCCTTCTGGGGCTCTGTGAACCCTCGTATTTCTGTCACCATGTCAACGCATTCAGGAGGGATCTGATTGGCTGCTGCAGGTCTGGTGGTTATCCAGAGGAGAGCCGAGGGGAGCAGATTCCTCTTGATGAGGTTCGTCAGCAGCAGGCCCACCGATGATGTTACCGTGACATCAGAGATGACGTCATTGTTGTCGAAGGCGTCAGAATCGACGTCGATGTTCTGGAATTTCAGCGGAAACCTGCTTTCATCGAGACCATCGAAGATGAAGCCAACTTTCCAGGCAGCGAGCTCCTCTGCTGTGACCTTCTTTAACGTTGGATGGAAAACATGGATCAGTGAGAGAAGACTGTGCTGCTCATCTCGGACCAAGTTCAGCTCCCGGAATGCGAAGAGAACCAGGAGATTGATGTCTTGGTTCTCCAAACCTCTCGCCCAGTCCAGAGCGAACTTACGCACGGAGAATGTCTTCCCGATGCCAGCGATGCCATTGGTCAGAACTCTGCTGCTGGGTGTGTCTCTGCCAGGGAGGACGGTCTTAAAGATGGAACGGCACTTGATTAGGACGTCATAGAGGGTCTTCATGCTGGAGGCGGTCTCAAGCTGCCACACCTCATGTTGCGGATTAACCCCTTTACTCCCTCCCGCTGATAGGTGGAGGTCTGTGTAGATGTCGGAGAGGGAGGAGGGCTCTTCAGTGACGTATGCCACATGTTCAAGACCGTCCAAAGTGACCCTATAGACCTTTAAATACTCTGGCAGACGGACATCTGATATGAGGAGACAATTAATACATGTTAAACATTATGCTTCATTTACAACTTTACATTGAACAATCCATAGCATTAGAACTATGTATATATCCTACAGAAAATCTGAATTTGTAAAAGAAAAAAGGAGAGAATTGGCTAAAATAAACAACATTGGATGTTTTTTTTTAGTCTAAATGTATGTGTTTATCATCAGTATTTGTATTTGGACAATGAGACAGGAATACAACGAGTATATTTAATCTGATGAGTCTGCTGCTGTTTAAACATTTCATTCATTGAAATAAAATGTTGGTGTAAAATGTGTCCAGTCTTACTGTGTCCAGGTGTGGTTCGACTGAATGTCTTCTGTCCAGGTGTGTTTCTGAATGTCTCTCTGTGGAGATGAAGACAATAGAATATATACATATAGATGAAGACAATAGAATATATACATATAGATACATATAGATGAAGACAATAGAATATATACATATAGATACATAATTGTATCTAACGGTTAATTTTCCAGCCGGGTAGCCGATGGCCCTAACCTAAATGTAATATGCATGTATAGGCTACAATAATTAAAGTTGGTAGACGAATGCTATAAATGTATTCATGCTCATTTTTAAAAGACAAACTAAATGTTGTTAAAGCAACATTTAACAATATAAATAAATAGTTGTAGGCTTAATCATCAATAAACAACACATCGCATCTGCGCGTCTACAGTACAGAGTAGGGCTGCCGTAATTGTCCAAAAATTGGATTCGGATATTCGTTTTAAAAACCCACGTGGATTCGAACAATTCGAGCCATTCGGATTTCGGATTTAATTCGAGCCAATCGGATTTTTTAATAATTATATTTACACCAATACAACCTGAGACATAACATTTAAGATCGCATTGCTGGCGCAACTCTCTCTCTCCGCGCATTGGTGTTGCTGAAAACTGAGATGGAACGGAACGCATACATTCTCCCTTCTCCAGTAAAACATTTTTCTTAAATGAGCAATCCTACCACACAGCCTTATCAAAACGAGGCACGGAGGCAGTGTTAATTCTGCTGCATTATTATTATCTGTGGACTGTGGGTCTGCTGCCGAGTGCCGACGTTATGAAACTTTTTAGCTGGCTAGCGCCTGTGCTCACTGCTCCGCTGTTATGCTAAAATTAGTGACCCTAAAGAATTCTGAGGCAACACGGCTTGAGACGAGGCAGCCAATCAGAACTGCGCTGCGCTGCGCTGTATAGTCTGTGTTTAGGAAATGTTGCTGCGAGGCAGCTGATTTATTCTTCAATGTATGCCGTTGTCGGCGTGTCGCGTGGCAAATATAACTAATCTACAAGCTCACAAGTCACAACGCTTACCCATGGCACCGAAAACTAATAATAATAATAAATAAAAAAATATTTTTTATTATTATTTTTAATTCGAACCTTAATTTTATATATTCGGTTATTAATTATTTTTTTTGATTCGAATCTATATTCGGATATAGAATATTCGTTGGCAGCACTAGTACAGAGGTCCGCCGGTTCTAGTCCAAAACATAAATAAGTCCAGTCCAGATCTGAGCAGCCTATAGCCCAACTATAAAGCCACTGGACGCATCATGGGCTGAGCCTTTTTTAATTATTAACCCATTTTAGGCGGGAACCCCTTTTGGTGTTAGCATTACGTTATACTTTAGCTATTAAAAAATAGCAGATCTACAAGCTCATAGCGCGCCACCGAGTGGCGCGCTACGAGCTTGTAGGTCTGCTATTTTTGAAAAACCGAAGAACGACTGACATAGAAACAGCTTTTTCAGAAAACTGTAATTTTCAAACAGGCATTTTTAGAATCTGATCTCAGGTCAGAATGGGTTAAGGAAGATCAGCATGCATGTCACACAACAACGTGTTCTGTTTGTTGACTTTTCGCTGACGAGAAACCCCTCAAACATGGATAGCACATGGCTAACTTGATAGCCGTAAGCCGTGCCAGTGTGGGGAGACGGAGTACAACAGAGAACTTTGGGACATTGAGGGGGCAGAAAACAGCGCCCGAGCAGCGCTGTTCATGCAGCCTGGAGTGTGACAAGCTGGGCGGCGCAAATAACAGCAATTTTAGGCATGTGTGCAACATGACAACTGTTTTGTACAGTATTGTACAGCGACAACTACAGTCTCTGTAATGTTTATGTTGTACTATTACTAAAAACTATCTAAAATAAAAGGATTTAAGATCAGAACACGCATTTATTATTATGCAAATTAACCGTAAAGCTGATAAGCATACTCGGATATTTCTTAACGGTTGGCTAACCGGCTATCGGGTATGGGCTCTGATGATGCAGAGGAGAGAACACGCCCCCAGCGCCCACAGCGGGAATCGAACCCAGGACCTTCTAGCTGTGAGGCGACAACACTACCGGCTGTACCACTGTCCCCCCTCTTGGTTTTATTTTTTATAAAGATTTTAAACTTAATAAACAAATCAGCTCCGTCAGCTGGAGATGGTTATCCATGCTTTGATTTCATCAAGAATAGATTATTGCAACTCTTTGTATATTGGCATTGACCAGGCGTCACTCAGGCGTTTACAGCTAATCCGTTTACAGTCAAATCCTACGGGACGTCTTTAGGTGGCGGAGACATTTGCGGAAGCATACACTTGCATATAGATTTATTCAGAAGGCTTTAGTCTTCATGCTGAATCAATAAATTGTTCCCAAATCTCAGATAAAATATGTAGGCATGTGTCCCCAACATATTGGTCGATCAGCACAAAATAAATGATAGCCTATATAATAAAAGCTGAGTGCACTTGTATGCCTAAATGCATGCATTTCCCCATACAGAAACTGCCCCTGCAAGCCTGACACCTTTTTATTTATTTATTAGGATATTACTATAGCATGCGCGATTGCGCTTCTCACTCGACAGCTTTCTACTCGCAGTGCAACGCGTTGTGAGCTTGTAGATCGGCTCTCGCGCATGTTAAAAAACAAACTCACAATTATAATAAGAACATAGGCTTATCTGCATTCTGCACTACGAATCCAACATTGTTTAGTGTAGTAATGCCTGCAGTAGGCGGCAGGCCTATTGAAATTGTTTTGTTACGGAGCTCCTTGAGTCAGTTGACTGTCGGTCGGTGTGTGTGTGTGTGTGGGGGGGGGGGGGCAGACAGCAGCGTGCTGCCGATCCGATTCACATTGGAAAATGAATAGGGCTATATAGCCCTATATAAAAAATAGAAGACCACATTAGCCTAATGAATGGCATCAGCGTGTTTGAAAGCCGGCCAGTCATATCATAGTTTTAAGCCAGCTCACCTCCACTCGCGCTTGTTCGCAAATATGAAGGACAGACTTTATAATCATATTGATATTGATCACATGCATGGATGCCACACACAGAATAGTTTAACTCACTGGATAAACTCACTGGATTATAATTTCTTAATTCTTCAGACAAGAGGATCCCAATTATTCACTTATGAATGTATAGGCTATAGCCTACTGTTCCTTATCGCGCAAACCATGCCCCCCTCTCTCTCTTTCTCTCTCTCTCTCTCAAAAGACGACTTTTGCATTGACATATATCCGATATTTTAAATATCGGATAGCCTATGTTTTACCTCTGACTGCAAAGGTGTGAGTGCAGCACCCGCCTTGGTCCCGAACTTAATTCAATAAATTATAATTATATTGCTTCAGCAGCGGAGCACGCACCGTTGTAACTTACAACGGTGCGTGCTCCGCTTAAGCAATAGAATTATAATTTCCATTGGTGTCCTTTGATGGATTGATGTCAGTTTGTACATATATAGTAGCCTACAGTGGTAATATACAATGGTGCAAAAACGACATAACATAAAAGCCCTAACTGTCCTGCTCCTACATGTGTAGAATTATTACATTAATAGAGTGCGGGCTATATTCATAGCAGTGACCGCGGCTGTGAAGCCGCATAGTCTGCGGCTGCAAAGCCTTTTTTCTTTTTTTGACAGACCAAACTGCTGTCTGCTGAGTCATGCTTGAAGCCTTTTATGGTGCGATATGGGGCGTGGATCAATGCAAATGAGGTTGTCGGGTGCTTTTCCGATCACTTTGCACGCGCTGCATTCAGTATGACATACACCTGCGATACGCCAGCGCACCTGTGGTACACACCGCTCTCTGAATAACACGTCATCTCAACGTAGCTTGATCGGACGGATAAATACGATATCTGTTTCCGCCACAGTGTAACGGTGGCGTATTTCTTTTTAATGAATCAGGCCCATAGTGTATATTGTATAGTGTTATAGTGTATATTGTATATTGTATAGTGTTATAGTGTTATATATATTTATAGGAGGGTTGACATACTGTGAATCAGGAGGTCCAGGTTCGTTACTGAATGCAGGAGGATTTCCTTTAGACCTGTCACTCTTCACAGACAGAAGGCTGGGAGTTGGAGACACTGCTCTGTGGTGGACACTTCTGGAATCATACAGAAAGAAATAACAATACATAAACAACAGAGACAGTGAATAATACTACTAGAAATAATACTAAGTAAATAACAGACAGTAATTAGCATAACAGTAGCTTGTATTCCATGTAGTACAAACGGTGCAATGGAATGATTTGCCCAAGGAGATAAAGACAAATGCCTCTCTAAACACTTAAAACTTAGGTCAGGATTGAGAAGGCGTTTTTAGAATCCTGAATGGGTCTGTTGAATTGAGCAATTGTAACAGTTTTCTCCTTAGCACATTCCTACCAGGATTACTTCATGCTTTTGTGAGGGTAACCTAGGGGACACAGGGAGAACATGTGAGGGTACCTACCCTAGGGGACATGGGGAGAACATGTGAGGGTACCTACCCCTAGGGGACATGGGGAGAACATGTGAGGGTACCTACCCTAGGGGAAACGGGGAGAACATACAAACTCCACAGAAAGGCCCTTTCGCCAACCCCGCCTCGGGTATGGGCTCTGATGACGCAGAGGAGAGAACACGCCCCCAGCGCCCAAAGCGGGAATCGAACCCAGGACCTTCTAGCTCTGAGGAGACAACACTACCGGCTGTACCACTGTCCCCCCTCTTGGTTTTATTTTTGATAAAGATTTTAAACTTAATAAACAAATCAGCTCCGTCGTTAAAACTCTCTTCTTCCAATCATCGCCACGGTCAAATCCTACCTCCCCCTAAAAACAGCTGGAGATGGTTATCCATGCTTTGATTTCATCAAGAATAGATTATTGCAACTCTTTGTATATTGGCATCGACCAGGCGTCACTCAGGCGTTTACAGCTAGTGCAGAACACAGCTGCCCGCCTTCTCACCGGCACTATAAAATATGTTATAGTGTAAATTGTATAGTGTTACAGTGTTATAGTGTTGTATATATTTATAGGAGGGTTGACATACTGTGAATCAGGAGGTCCAGGTTCGTTACTGAATGCAGGAGGATTTCCTTTAGACCTGTCACTCTTCACAGACAGAAGGCTGGGAGTTGGAGACACTGCTCTGTGGTGGACACTTCTGGAATCATACAGAAAGAAATAACAATACATAAACAACAGAGACAGTGAATAATACTACTAGAAATAATACTAAGTAAATAACAGACGGTAATTAGCATAACAGTAGCTCGTATTCCATGTAGTACAAACGGTGCAATGGAATGATTTGCCCAAGGAGATAAAGACAAGTGCCTCTGTGACAGCTGTTGGCTGTTTTGATTATGTTTGATTAATGATTATAAATATATATAGAGCTGATGCTATCATATCTCTATATATTTATTAGTATGCTTGTTTAGCAGGTACTAGGTTATAGGAGGAGCGCCTATTATGTTGCCTGGTACTGGTTGTTGCTTCTGTCCCCTGCAGGTGCTGAGCATTGTTGTCCCTAATGTGTTGCCGTCCTGAGGAGGGCCTGGCTTGGAGCCTGATCAGCCCTCGGATTGGTCCTGTGGCAGCTCAGGCCTTGCTTCCTGCACTATAAAGCTCACTCTCTGTCTGGACTTCGGGGGGTGGGGGGGGAACACTGCTGCGTGTGGTGTGGGAGCACTCCAGCGTGTGGCCTTCCCTCCAGCCGACTGCTTTTGTGTTTCGTGTCAGGTTTAGTTGTAGTTCCATTTGTCTGTGTGTTAGGTTGTGTCGTTTGTTCATCATCATGTAAGTCATTCTATAATTCTGGGCTCACAGAGCCATTCTGTTTATCATTCTGTCCACCATTTTGTCATGCACTTAAGCCACTTTGTTATTTATTCTGCTGTGAGTATTAAACCAAATACTCTTTTATGAGCCGTGTTGTTCTTTCATACATGTTACGGGCAGTAAAACCCCTAGACTTGAACCGTTTCGTAACAGCCTCTCTAAACACTTAAAACTTAGGTCAGGATTGAGAAGGCGTTTTTAGAATCCTGAATGGGTCTGTTGAATTGAGCAATTGTAACAGTTATCTCCTTAACACATTCCTACCAGGATTACTTCATGCTTTTGTGAGGGTACCCTAGGGGACATGGGGAGAACATGTGAGGGTACCTACCCTAGGGGACACGGGGAGAACATGTGAGGGTACCTACCCTAGGGGAAACGGGGAGAACATACAAACTCCACACAGAAAGGCCCTTTCGCCAACCCCGCCTCGGGTATGGGCTCTGATGACGCAGAGGAGAGAACACGCCCCCAACGCGGGAATCGAAACCCAGGACCTTCTAGCTGTGAGGCGACAACACTACCGGCTGTACCACTGTCTCCCCTCTTGGTTTTATTTTTGATAAAGATTTTAAACTTAATAAACAAATCAGCTCCTTCGTTAAAACTCTCTTCTTCCAATCATCGCCACGGTCAAATCCTACCTCGCCCTAAAAACAGCTGGAGATGGTTATCCATGCTTAGATTTCATCAAGAATAGATTATTGCAACTCTTTGTATATTGGCATCGACCAGGCGTCACTCAGGCGTTTACAGCTAGTGCAGAACACAGCTGACCGCCTTCTCACCGGCACTATAAAATATGTTATAGTGTAAATTGTATAGTGTTACAGTGTTATAGTGTTGTATATATTTATAGGAGGGTTGACATACTGTGAATCAGGAGGTCCAGGTTTGTTACTGAATGCAGGAGGATTTCCTTTAGACCTGTCACTCTTCACAGACAGAAGGCTGGGAGTTGGAGACACTGCTCTGTGGTGGACACTTATGGAATCATACAGAAAGAAATAACAATACATAAACAACAGAGACAGTGAATAATACTACTAGAAATAATACTAAGTAAATAACAGACAGTAATTAGCATAACAGTAGCTTGTATTCCATGTAGTACAAACGGTGCAATGGAATGATTTGCCCAAGGAGATAAAGACAAATGCCTCTCTAAACACTTAAAACTTAGGTCAGGATTGAGAAGGCGTTTTTAGAATCCTGAATGGGTCTGTTGAATTGAGCAATTAGCCTGTCGCTAAGTCCCACCCAAGCCCGTTGTTGGCCAATACCACATTAGCAACGGTTACTAGGTTAGGAAACTCGGTCAAGCTTGCAATGCTGGTCAAAATGGTTAAGCAGTGTCAATAAATATATTTGACGTACAGCATGTGTGGGTTTGTTTTCTTACGTTACGAGCAAACTATAGACTAAAATATAGTCCATTCCATGAATTATTTCGCTCCGTTGTGCAGTTTAATAGTAGCCTATATATTAGAAATAAAAATAGGCTCTCATTGACTTCCATTGTAACAGGGAAACAACTCTCAAACTCACTCTTTTAGAACACTAAGCTGATTATGACCGTTTTATTTTTAATACAAAATATCAACGTTGTAATGTTTTTGTTTTGACTTCGGTGTTGCCACATTGTGTGAGAGATATAAGCCAACCCACCTCCAAAAACAAGCCAACTCTTAAAGCCAAATCAAGAAAAACAAGCCAAAACAAACACAATAATATGACCATATATAATCCTAATAAAAATATTGTATGCATTTATCATTATAAATACTATGTAGGCCTATATCTATGCTAATTAATGTTTTGCTAATGTATTACAGTACTAATTATTAGCCTTAAGCCAAAAGTAGCGGGAAATAAGCAGACTTGGCAACCCTGTCAAGTTTGTGTGGAAAGAAGGAATCTGATTGGTCTGAAGTAGCCTCGGTCCCAGACTTACCATCCAGAACGTTGGATGTAAACAAATGCATTTGATCTCGTCCACTTGTCGCAAACACCATACACAATTTTGGACGTGTTTGAGGGAGATGCTTTATGAGAAATGTCTGGGACTGCAGCTGGGTGCATCTCAAACAGCATGGCGACTTGTTTACAAACGAGGAACACCAGAACCGCTTCACTGTATATCTCCAACCAATATTACGAAAATAAGATGGCATGAGTTTTCCTGATGTCATAAACTGTCAGAATCAGCTTTTGTTGTGTTCGCTTATGTGCTAACTGACTGATTTTGAGAGCCGTTTCCCCGTTACAATGAAAGTCAATGAGAGCCTATTTTTATAGATACTATTTAAACTGCACAACGGAGCGAAATAATTCATGGAATGGACTAATTTGCTCATAAGGTAAGAAAACAAACCCACACATGCTGTACAGCAAATATATGTATTGACACTGCTTAACCATTTTGACCAGCATTGCAAGCTTGACCGAGTTTCCTAACCTAGTAACCGTTGCTAATGTGGTATTGGCCAACAACGGGCTTGGGTGGGACTTAGCGACAGGCTAATTGTAACAGTTTTCTCCTTAACACATTCCTACCAGGATTACTTCATGCTTTTGTGAGGGTACCCTAGGGGACACGGGGAGAACATGTGAGGGTACCTACCCTAGGGGACACGGGGAGAACATGTGAGGGTACCTACCCTAGGGGACATGGGGAGAACATGTGAGGGTACCTACCCTAGGGGAAACGGGGAGAACATACAAACTCCACACAGAAAGGCCCTTTCGCCAACCCCGCCTCGGGTATGGGCTCTGATGACGCAGAGGAGAGAACACGCCCCCAGCGCCCAAAGCGGGAATCGAACCCAGGACCTTCTAGCTCTGAGGCGACAACACTACCGGCTGTACCACTGTCCCCCCTCTTGGTTTTATTTTTGATAAAGATTTTAAACTTAATAAACAAATCAGCTCCGTCGTTAAAACTCTCTTCTTCCAATCATCGCCACGGTCAAATCCTACCTCCCCCTAAAAACAGCTGGAGATGGTTATCCATGCTTTGATTTCATCAAGAATAGATTATTGCAACTCTTTGTATATTGGCATCGACCAGGCGTCACTCAGGCGTTTACAGCTAGTGCAGAACACAGCTGCCCGCCTTCTCACCGGCACTATAAAATATGTTATAGTGTAAATTGTATAGTGTTACAGTGTTATAGTGTTGTATATATTTATAGGAGGGTTGACATACTGTGAATCAGGAGGTCCAGGTTCGTTACTGAATGCAGGAGGATTTCCTTTAGACCTGTCACTCTTCACAGACAGAAGGCTGGGAGTTGGAGACACTGCTCTGTGGTGGACACTTCTGGAATCATACAGAAAGAAATAACAATACATAAACAACAGAGACAGTGAATAATACTACTAGAAATAATACTAAGTAAATAACAGACAGTAATTAGCATAACAGTAGCTTGTATTCCATGTAGTACAAACGGTGCAATGGAATGATTTGCCCAAGGAGATAAAGACAAGTGCCTCTCTAAACACTTAAAACTTAGGTCAGGATTGAGAAGGCGTTTTTAGAATCCTGAATGGGTCTGTTGAATTGAGCAATTGTAACAGTTTTCTCCTTAACACATTCCTACCAGGATTATTTCATGCTTTTGTGAGGGTACCCTAGGGGACACGGGGAGAACATGTGAGGGTACCTACCCTAGGGGACACGGGGAGAACATGTGAGGGTACCTACCCTAGGGGAAACGGGGAGAACATGTGAGGGTACCTACCCTAGGGGAAACGGGGAGAACATACAAACTCCACACAGAAAGGCCCTTTCGCCAACCCCACCTCGGGTATGGGCTCTGATGACGCAGAGGAGAGAACACGCCCCCAGCGCCCAAAGCGGGAATCGAACCCAGGACCTTCTAGCTCTGAGGCGACAACACTACCGGCTGTACCACTGTCCCCCCTCTTGGTTTTATTTTTGATAAAGATTTTAAACTTAATAAACAAATCAGCTCCGTCGTTAAAACTCTCTTCTTCCAATCATCACCACGGTCAAATCCTACCTCCCCCTAAAAACAGCTGGAGATGGTTATCCATGCTTTGATTTCATCAAGAATAGATTATTGCAACTCTTTGTATATTGGCATCGACCAGGCGTCACTCAGGCGTTTACAGCTAGTGCAGAAGACAGCTGCCCGCCTTCTTACCGGCACTATAACATATGTTATAGTGTAAATTGTATAGTGTTACAGTGTTATAGTGTTGTATATATTTATAGGAGGGTTGACATACTGTGAATCAGGAGGTCCAGGTTCGTTACTGAATGCAGGAGGATTTCCTTTAGACCTGTCACTCTTCACAGACAGAAGGCTGGGAGTTGGAGACACTGCTCTGTGGTGGACACTTCTGGAATCATACAGACAGAAATAACAATACATAAACAACAGAGACAGTGAATAATACTACTAGAAATAATACTAAGTAAATAACAGACAGTAATTAGCATAACAGTAGCTTGTATTCCATGTAGTACAAACGGTGCAATGGAATGATTTGCCCAAGGAGATAAAGACAAGTGCCTCTCTAAACACTTAAAACTTAGGTCAGGATTGAGAAGGCGTTTTTAGAATCCTGAATGGGTCTGTTGAATTGAGCAATTGTAACAGTTTTCTCCTTAACACATTCCTACCAGGATTACTTCATGCTTTTGTGAGGGTACCCTAGGGGACACGGGGAGAACATGTGAGGGTACCTACCCTAGGGGACACGGGGAGAACGTGTGAGGGTACCTACCCTAGGGGAAACGGGAAGAACATACAAACTCCACACAGAAAGGCCCTTTCGCCAACCCCGCCTCGGGTATGGGCTCTGATGACGCAGAGGAGAGAACACGCCCCCAGCGCCCAAAGCGGGAATCGAACCCAGGACCTTCTAGCTCTGAGGCGACAACACTACCGGCTGTACCACTGTCCCCCCTCTTGGTTTTATTTTTGATAAAGATTTTAAACTTAATAAACAAATCAGCTCCGTCGTTAAAACTCTCTTCTTCCAATCATCACCACGGTCAAATCCTACCTCCCCCTAAAAACAGCTGGAGATGGTTATCCATGCTTTGATTTCATCAAGAATAGATTATTGCAACTCTTTGTATATTGGCATCGACCAGGCGTCACTCAGGCGTTTACAGCTAGTGCAGAACACAGCTGCCCGCCTTCTCACTGGCACTATAAAATATGTTATAGTGTAAATTGTATAGTGTTACAGTGTTATAGTGTTGTATATATTTATAGGAGGGTTGACATACTGTGAATCAGGAGGTCCAGGTTCGTTACTGAATGCAGGAGGATTTCCTTTAGACCTGTCACTCTTCACAGACAGAAGGCTGGGAGTTGGAGACACTGCTCTGTGGTGGACACTTCTGGAATCATACAGAAAGAAATAACAATACATAAACAACAGAGACAGTGAATAATACTACTAGAAATAATACTAAGTAAATAACAGACAGTAATTAGCATAACAGTAGCTTGTATTCCATGTAGTACAAACGGTGCAATGGAATGATTTGCCCAAGGAGATAAAGACAAATGCCTCTCTAAACACTTAAAACTTAGGTCAGGATTGAGAAGGCGTTTTTAGAATCCTGAATGGGTCTGTTGAATTGAGCAATTGTAACAGTTTTCTCCTTAACGCATTCCTACCAGGATTACTGCATGTTTTTGTGAGGGTACCCTAGGGGACACAGGGAGAACATGTGAGGGTACCTACCCTAGGGGACACGGGGAGAACATGTGAGGGTACCTACCCCTAGGGGACATGGGGAGAACATGTGAGGGTACCTACCTACCCTAGGGGACATGGGGAGAACATTTTTTTTACAGTCTATGATTTAGCCCCATGCTCGAATGCCCCCGCCCCCTGTCAAAATCAGCTAAAATCCCTAAAACTAAAGAAAGCAGCAAATGAAAAAAAATGAACACTCATCTTTTACTTTATCTAATAACAACCTAAAACATCAACCTTGGATGAAAAAAACTATAGTTGTCCTTTAAGTTTTAATATTGCCAACGATTTAAAAACAAATCCATTATTATTATTATTTGGATAGGCACAACATTACAATTTAAAACGGTAACGTAACGTTGTTTTATGAGCAAACTTTTTTTATGAGTGGGAGTCAGTGTAAGCTTGTAAATCTATTTACATCCATCACTCGTCTTCTTCCAATCATCACCACGGTCAAATCCTACCTCCCCCTAAAAACAGCTGGAGATGCTTATCCATGCTTTGATTTCATCAAGAATAGATTATTGCAACTCTTTGTATATTGGCATCGACCAGGCGTCACTCAGGCGTTTACAGCTAGTGCAGAACACAGCTGACCGCCTTCTCACCGGCACTATAAAACGTGAACACATTACTCCATGTCTGCCCCTCCCCATTAGATCTGCTCAGATAGATGCTTTAGAAATAAAGTTTGATTTGACTTGGAGTACACAATTCAGACACCAGATGGAGTTCATGTTTCAACCTTTGATCAGTAGAGTGGTGTCCATCTTTGAAGTCAATAAGTCCATGCATGGACGAGTCACTCTTCATGGAGACACAGCTGGGTACAGGAGAGACTGCTCTGTGATGATCAACCCTGTTACAAAGAGAGGATCAACAGGATTTATAGACAATCATATCAGGCTTGGCAATTTCATAGTCTAGGAAGTTCTACTCAAACGTGATTATTCTTAGTTGAAAACAAACAAAAAGCATATAAAGTTAAACCTAAACATTCAGCTGTAAACATTGACCACAGCTATTTCAGTTATATAAGTTATTTAAAATGTCAACTTTCTCACCCTAAATGAAAACAAAACTGAAATCATATGTTTTTTTACCACCATCCGACCATAATATCCTTTAGCTCCCTGGGTGTGTTAAGTTCTAACATCCACCCATTTCCTAGAAATCTTGGTTTTATTTTTATCTAAATTTTTATCCCACGATTTTCACCCGGTGTCAATTATCTAATTTAATCCTGGGCACTACACTTCCTCTGCCAACCTGGGAGAGCAACGGACTGACCTCATGCTTCCTTCTATGCATGAGGAGTGCAATCTGCTTCTTTTCACCTGACAGGCTGTTGGTTGTGAAGGAGTTCATGTTTCAATCACCCGTCTGGTCAATTCAAATTCAAACCTTTGATCAGTAGAGTGGTGTCCATCTTTGAAGTCAATAAGTCCATGCATGGACGAGTCACTCTTCATGGAGACACAGCTGGGTACAGGAGAGACTGCTCTGTGATGATCAACCCTGTTACAAAGAGAGGATCAACAGGATTTATAGACAATCATATCAGGCTTGGCAATTTCATAGTCTAGGAAGTTCTACTCAAACGTGATTATTCTTAGTTGAAAACAAACGAAAAGCTTATAAGGTTAAACCTAAACATTCAGCTGTAAACATTGACCACAGCGTTATTCCGACAAGTTCCTTTCCTCTCCATCAGGCCCCCCCGGCTGGCAGGGGGAGGTCGTTTAGAGACCAGGATTACTGCATGTTTTTTGTGAGGGTACCTACCCTAGGGGACATGGGGAGAACATGTGAGGGTACCTACCCTAGGGGACACGGGGAGAACATGTGAGGGTACCTACCCTAGGGGACACGGGGAGAACATGCAAGGGTACCTACCCTAGGGGACATGGGGAGAACATGTGAGGGTACCTACCCTAGGGGACACGGGGAGAACATGTGAGGGTACCTACCCTAGGGGACACGGGGAGAACATGTGAGGGTACCTACCCTAGGGGACACGGGGAGAACATACAAACTCCACACAGAAAGGCCCTTTCGCCAACCCCGCCTCGGGTATGGGCTCTGATGACGCAGAGGAGAGAACACGCCCCCAACGCCCACAGTGGGAATCGAACCCAGGACCTTCTAGCTGTGAGGCGACAACACTACCGGCTGTACCACTGTCCCCCCTCTTGGTTTTATTTTTTATAAAGATTTTAAACGTAATAAACAAATCAGCTCCGTCGTTAAAACTCTCTTCTTCCAATCATCACCACGGTCAAATCCTACCTCCCCCTAAAAACAGCTGGAGATGGTTATCCATGCTTTGATTTAATCAAGAATAGATTATTGCAACTCTTTGTATATTGGCATCGACCAGGCGTCACTCAGGCATTTACAGCTAGTGCAGAACACAGCTGCCCGCCTTCTCACCGGCACTATAAAATATGTTATAGTGTAAATTGTATAGTGTTACAGTGTTATAGTGTTGTATATATTTATAGGAGGGTTGACATACTGTGAATCAGGAGGTCCAGGTTCGTTACTGAATGCAGGAGGATTTCCTTTAGACCTGTCACTCTTCACAGACAGAAGGCTGGGAGTTGGAGACACTGCTCTGTGGTGGACACTTCTGGAATCATACAGAAAGAAATAACAATACATAAACAACAGAGACAGTGAATAATACTACTAGAAATAATACTAAGTAAATAACAGACGGTAATTAGCATAACAGTAGCTCGTATTCCATGTAGTACAAACGGTGCAATGGAATGATTTGCCCAAGGAGATAAAGACAAGTGCCTCTGTGACAGCTGTTGGCTGTTTTGATTATGTTTGATTAATGATTATACATATATATAGAGCTGATGCTATCATATCTATATATATTTATTAGTATGCTTGTTTAGCAGGTACTAGGTTATAGGAGGAGCGCCTATTATGTTGCCTGGTACTGGTTGTTGCTTCTGTCCCCTGCAGGTGCTGAGCATTGTTGTCCCTAATGTGTTGCCGTCCTGAGGAGGGCCTGGCTTGGAGCCTGATCAGCCCTCGGATTGGTCCTGTGGCAGCTCAGGCCTTGCTTCCTGCACTATAAAGCTCACTCTCTGTCTGGACTTCGGGGGGTGGGGGGGGAACACTGCTGCGTGTGGTGTGGGAGCACTCCAGCGTGTGGCCTTCCCTCCAGCCGACTGCTTTTGTGTTTCGTGTCAGGTTTAGTTGTAGTTCCATTTGTCTGTGTGTTAGGTTGTGTCGTTTGTTCATCATCATGTAAGTCATTCTATAATTCTGGGCTCACAGAGCCATTCTGTTTATCATTCTGTCCACCATTTTGTCATGCACTTAAGCCACTTTGTTATTTATTCTGCTGTGAGTATTAAACCAAATACTCTTTTATGAGCCGTGTTGTTCTTTCATACATGTTACGGGCAGTAAAACCCCTAGACTTGAACCGTTTCGTAACAGCCTCTCTAAACACTTAAAACTTAGGTCAGGATTGAGAAGGCGTTTTTAGAATCCTGAATGGGTCTGTTGAATTGAGCAATTGTAACAGTTATCTCCTTAACACATTCCTACCAGCCCAGGATTACTTCATGCTTTTGTGAGGGTACCCTAGGGGACATGGGGAGAACATGTGAGGGTACCTACCCTAGGGGACACGGGGAGAACATGTGAGGGTACCTACCCTAGGGGAAACGGGGAGAACATACAAACTCCACACAGAAAGGCCCTTTCGCCAACCCCGCCTCGGGTATGGGCTCTGATGACGCAGAGGAGAGAACACGCCCCCAGCGCCCAAAGCGGGAATCGAACCCAGGACCTTCTAGCTCTGAGGAGACAACACTACCGGCTGTACCACTGTCCCCCCTCTTGGTTTTATTTTTGATAAAGATTTTAAACTTAATAAACAAATCAGCTCCGTCGTTAAAACTCTCTTCTTCCAATCATCGCCACGGTCAAATCCTACCTCGCCCTAAAAACAGCTGGAGATGGTTATCCATGCTTTGATTTCATCAAGAATAGATTATTGCAACTCTTTGTATATTGGCATCGACCAGGCGTCACTCAGGCGTTTACAGCTAGTGCAGAACACAGCTGCCCGCCTTCTCACCGGCACTATAAAATATGTTATAGTGTAAATTGTATAGTGTTACAGTGTTATAGTGTTGTATATATTTATAGGAGGGTTGACATACTGTGAATCAGGAGGTCCAGGTTCGTTACTGAATGCAGGAGGATTTCCTTTAGACCTGTCACTCTTCACAGACAGAAGGCTGGGAGTTGGAGACACTGCTCTGTGGTGGACACTTCTGGAATCATACAGAAAGAAATAACAATACATAAACAACAGAGACAGTGAATAATACTACTAGAAATAATACTAAGTAAATAACAGACAGTAATTAGCATAACAGTAGCTTGTATTCCATGTAGTACAAACGGTGCAATGGAATGATTTGCCCAAGGAGATAAAGACAAATGCCTCTCTAAACACTTAAAACTTAGGTCAGGATTGAGAAGGCGTTTTTAGAATCCTGAATGGGTCTGTTGAATTGAGCAATTGTAACAGTTTTCTCCTTAACGCATTCCTACCAGGATTACTGCATGTTTTTGTGAGGGTACCCTAGGGGACACAGGGAGAACATGTGAGGGTACCTACCCTAGGGGACACGGGGAGAACATGTGAGGGTACCTACCCCTAGGGGACATGGGGAGAACATGTGAGGGTACCTACCTACCCTAGGGGACATGGGGAGAACATTTTTTTTACAGTCTATGATTTAGCCCCATGCTCGAATGCCCCCGCCCCCTGTCAAAATCAGCTAAAATCCCTAAAACTAAAGAAAGCAGCAAATGAAAAAAAATGAACACTCATCTTTTACTTTATCTAATAACAACCTAAAACATCAACCTTGGATGAAAAAAACTATAGTTGTCCTTTAAGTTTTAATATTGCCAACGATTTAAAAACAAATCCATTATTATTATTATTTGGATAGGCACAACATTACAATTTAAAACGGTAACGTAACGTTGTTTTATGAGCAAACTTTTTTTATGAGTGGGAGTCAGTGTAAGCTTGTAAATCTATTTACATCCATCACTCGTCTTCTTCCAATCATCACCACGGTCAAATCCTACCTCCCCCTAAAAACAGCTGGAGATGCTTATCCATGCTTTGATTTCATCAAGAATAGATTATTGCAACTCTTTGTATATTGGCATCGACCAGGCGTCACTCAGGCGTTTACAGCTAGTGCAGAACACAGCTGACCGCCTTCTCACCGGCACTATAAAACGTGAACACATTACTCCATGTCTGCCCCTCCCCATTAGATCTGCTCAGATAGATGCTTTAGAAATAAAGTTTGATTTGACTTGGAGTACACAATTCAGACACCAGATGGAGTTCATGTTTCAACCTTTGATCAGTAGAGTGGTGTCCATCTTTGAAGTCAATAAGTCCATGCATGGACGAGTCACTCTTCATGGAGACACAGCTGGGTACAGGAGAGACTGCTCTGTGATGATCAACCCTGTTACAAAGAGAGGATCAACAGGATTTATAGACAATCATATCAGGCTTGGCAATTTCATAGTCTAGGAAGTTCTACTCAAACGTGATTATTCTTAGTTGAAAACAAACGAAAAGCTTATAAAGTTAAACCTAAACATTCAGCTGTAAACATTGACCACAGCGTTATTCCGACAAGTTCCTTTCCTCTCCATCAGGCCCCCCCGGCTGGCAGGGGGAGGTCGTTTAGAGACCAGGATTACTGCATGTTTTTTGTGAGGGTACCTACCCTAGGGGACATGGGGAGAACATGTGAGGGTACCTACCCTAGGGGACACGGGGAGAACATGCAAGGGTACCTGCAGCATCACTCCCAATCTTCCGCCGTAGTCTGAAAACCCACCTTTTCAGACTCCATCATGGCCCATAGCACTTACCCCACCCCCTTAGATAGCAATTCTGTAGACTTAGATAGCATTTGATACAGACTTGTAGCATGTTATGTAGACAGCATAAGTGCATTGTATGTAGTCATAGCACGTCATAGTACATATGTGTAGCATAGTAGTATAGATGTATAGCTTATATGTATAGTTTCATTATAGATATTCCACTGTTACTTTCTTAGCTACGCATGTTTCATGATAAATGTCTTTATGTGATGTATTCCCATGCTTTTTGTTCTTGCTTAATGTAAGTCGCTCTGGATTAAGAGCGTCTGCTAAATGCCTAAATTGTAAATTGTAAATTGTACCTACCCTAGGGGACACGGGGAGAACATGTGAGGGTACCTACCCTAGGGGACACGGGGAGAACATACAAACTCCACACAGAAAGGCCCTTTCGCCAACCCCGCCTCGGGTATGGGCTCTGATGACGCAGAGGAGAGAACACGCCCCCAACGCCCACAGTGGGAATCGAACCCAGGACCTTCTAGCTGTGAGGCGACAACACTACCGGCTGTACCACTGTCCCCCCTCTTGATTTTATTTTTTATAAAGATTTTAAACTTAATAAACAAATCAGCTCCGTCGTTAAAACTCTCTTCTTCCAATCATCACCACGGTCAAATCCTACCTCCCCCTAAAAACAGCTGGAGATGGTTATCCATGCTTTGATTTAATCAAGAATAGATTATTGCAACTCTTTGTATATTGGCATCGACCAGGCGTCACTCAGGCGTTTACAGCTAGTGCAGAACACAGCTGACCGCCTTCTACCGGCACTATAAAACGTGAACACATTACTCCATGTCTGCCCCTCCCCATTAGATCTGCTCAGATAGATGCTTTAGAAATAAAGTTTGATTTGACTTGGAGTACACAATTCAGACACCAGATGGAGTTCATGTTTCAACCTTTGATCAGTAGAGTGGTGTCCATCTTTGAAGTCAATAAGTCCATGCATGGACGAGTCACTCTTCATGGAGACACAGCTGGGTACAGGAGAGACTGCTCTGTGATGATCAACCCTGTTACAAAGAGAGGATCAACAGGATTTATAGACAATCATATCAGGCTTGGCAATTTCATAGTCTAGGAAGTTCTACTCAAACGTGATTATTCTTAGTTGAAAACAAACGAAAAGCTTATAAAGTTAAACCTAAACATTCAGCTGTAAACATTGACCACAGCGTTATTCCGACAAGTTCCTTTCCTCTCCATCAGGCCCCCCCGGCTGGCAGGGGGAGGTCGTTTAGAGACCAGGATTACTGCATTTTTTTGTGAGGGTACCTACCCTAGGGGACATGGGGAGAACATGTGAGGGTACCTACCCTAGGGGACACGGGGAGAACATGTGAGGGTACCTACCCTAGGGGACACGGGGAGAACATGCAAGGGTACCTACCCTAGGGGACACGGGGAGAACATGTGAGGGTACCTACCCTAGGGGACACGGGGAGAACATACAAACTCCACACAGAAAGGCCCTTTCGCCAACCCCGCCTCGGGTATGGGCTCTGATGACGCAGAGGAGAGAACACGCCCCCAACGCCCACAGTGGGAATCGAACCCAGGACCTTCTAGCTGTGAGGCGACAACACTACCGGCTGTACCACTGTCCCCCCTCTTGGTTTTATTTTTGATAAAGATTTTAAACGTAATAAACAAATCAGCTCCGTCGTTAAAACTCTCTTCTTCCAATCATCACCACGGTCAAATCCTACCTCCCCCTAAAAACAGCTGGAGATAGTTATCCATGCTTTGATTTAATCAAGAATAGATTATTGCAACTCTTTGTATATTGGCATCGACCAGGCGTCACTCAGGCGTTTACAGCTAGTGCAGAACACAGCTGACCGCCTTCTCACCGGCACTATAAAACGTGAACACATTACTCCATGTCTGCCCCTCCCCATTAGATCTGCTCAGATAGATGCTTTAGAAATAAAGTTTGATTTGACTTGGAGTACACAATTCAGACACCAGATGGAGTTCATGTTTCAACCTTTGATCAGTAGAGTGGTGTCCATCTTTGAAGTCAATAAGTCCATGCATGGACGAGTCACTCTTCATGGAGACACAGCTGGGTACAGGAGAGACTGCTCTGTGATGATCAACCCTGTTACAAAGAGAGGATCAACAGGATTTATAGACAATCATATCAGGCTTGGCAATTTCATAGTCTAGGAAGTTCTACTCAAACGTGATTATTCTTAGCTGAAAACAAACAAAAAGCTTATAAAGTTAAACCTAAACATTCAGCTGTAAACATTGACCACAGCTATTTCAGCGATATAAGTTATTTAAAATGTCAACTTTCTCACCCTCAATGAAAACAAAACTGAAATAATATGTTTTTTTACCACCATCCGACCATAATATCCTTTAGCTCCCTGGGTGTGTTAAGTTCTAACATCCACCCATTTTCTAGAAATTTCTATATTTTTATCCCACGATTTTCACCCGGTGTCAATTATCTAATGTAATCCTGGGCACAACACTTCCTCTGCCAACCTGGGAGAGCAACGGACTGACCTCATGCTCCTTCTATGCATGAGGAGTCCAAGCTGCTTCTTTTCACCCAACAAGAGAGAGTTTCCCCGGTCGGACATAGAGCGTGGAAAGACCACGTTATTCCGACAAGTTCCTTTCCATCAGGCCCCCCTGGCTGGCCAGGGAGAGGTAGTTTAGAGACCAGGATTACTGCATGTTTTTTGTGAGGGTACCTACCCTGGGGGACATGGGGAGAACATGTGAGGGTACCTACCCTAGGGGACACGGGGAGAACATGTGAGGGTACCTACACTAGGGGACACGGGGAGAACATGTGAGGTTACCTACCCTAGGGGCCAGGGGGAGGTAGTTTAGAGACCAGGATTACTGCATGTTTTTTGTGAGGGTACCTACCCTAGGGGACACGGGGAGAACATGTGAGGGTACCTACCCTAGGGGACACCGGGAGAACATGTGAGGGTACCTACCCTAGGGGACACGGGGAGAACATACAAACTCCACACAGAAAGGCCCTTTCGCCAACCCCGCCTCGGGTATGGGCTCTGATGACGCAGAGGAGAGAACACGCCCCCAACGCCCAAAGCGGGAATCGAACCCAGGACCTTCTAGCTGTGAGGCGACAACACTACCGGCTGTACCACTGTCCCCCCTCTTGGTTTTATTTTTTATAAAGATTTTTAAACTTAATAAACAAATCAGCTCCGTCGTTAAAACTCTTCTTCCAATCATCACCACGGTCAAATCCTACCTCCCCCTAAAAACAGCTGGAGATGGTTATCCATGCTTTGATTTCATCAAGAATAGATTATTGCAACGCTTTGTATATTCGACCAGGCGTCACTCAGGCGTTTACAGCTAGTACAGAACACAGCTGACCGCCTTCTCACCGGCACTATAAAACGTGAACACATTACTCCATGTCTGCCCCTCCCCATTAGATCTGCTCAGATAGATGCTTTAGAAATAAAGTTTGATTTGACTTGGAGTACACAATTCAGACACCAGGTGGAGTTCATGTTTCAACCTTTGATCAGTAGAGTGGTGTCCATCTTTGAAGTCAATAAGTCCATGCATGGACGAGTCACTCTTCATGGAGACACAGCTGGGTACAGGAGAGACTGCTCTGTGACGATCAACCCTGTTACAAAGAGAGGATCAACAGGATTTAGTTTATTTATAAATAAGAGAAAGTAAAAGATGAGTGTATATATTTTTTTAATTTCTCTTTTTTCTCTTTTTTTATTATTTACTATAGTCCTACTAGAGCCCAAGAAATTACATCTGGCCACAGAAGATTACAGGATCTACTGAATGTGTCAAACTGACATATTGAGCCTATACACACAGTGAGCCTTCCCTTTCAGTAGATCCTGTGATCCTTTGTGGCCAGATGTAATTTATTATATAAATAATAAATATAAATAAATATAAATAATCAAAATAAATTGCTATAAAAATTTGTAAAAGAAAATACATATTTAGCCCCATGCTCGAATGCCCCCGCCCCCTGTCAAAATCAGCTAAAATCCCTAAAACTAAAGAAAGCAGCAAATTCACTCATCTTTTACTTTATCTAATAACAACCTAAAACATCAACCTTGGTTGAAAAAAATATAGTTGTCCTTTAAGTTTTAATATTGCCTGCTAAATAAAAAAACAATCAATTATTATTTGGATATACACAACATTACAATTTTAAACATATGTAACGTTGTTTTATGAGCAAACATTGTTTTATGAGTGGGAGTCAGTGTAAGCTTGTAAATCTATTTACATCCATCACTCGTCTGTCCTCCTGACAACTTTTTCATCATTTTGACGAGCAACAACACCGCTGTACGATGGAGTAGATTAATTATGCTTCAGTGTATTTAGCAGGAACAGAGATAGATTAATTATGCTTCAGTGTATTTTGCAGGAACAGAGATAGATTAATGATGCTTCAGTGTATTTAGCAGGAACAGAGATAGATTAATGATGCTTCAGTGTATTTAGCAGGAACAGAGATAGATTAATTATGCTTCAGTGTATTTTGCAGGAACAGAGATAGATTAATTATGCTTCAGTGTATTTAGCAGGAACAGAGATAGATTAATGATGCTTCAGTGTATTTAGCAGGAACAGAGATAGATTAATTATGCTTCAGTGTATTTTGCAGGAACAGAGATAGATTAATTATGCTTCAGTGTATTTTGCAGGAACAGAGATAGATTAATGATGCTTCAGTGTATTTAGCAGGAACAGAGATAGATTAATTATGCTTCAGTGTATTTTGCAGGAACAGAGATAGATTAATTATGCTTCAGTGTATTTAGCAGGAACAGAGCGTTGCGTCTGTGATAAGGAACAGAGCGGTGCGTCTGTGATAAGGAACAGAGCGGTGCGTCTGTGATAAGGAACAGAGCGGTGCGTCTGCCATAAGGTGGTTGAAAGCAGCGTCGCGCTACATCGGTAACGACGCGCACGCATCTGTAAACACGCAGGAGAAATGAGTCAATTCAAACCTTTCATCGGTCGGGTCGTCTCCGTCACTAGAGGTCAACGATGACGCGCCAGAAGCAGAACTCCCACTCATTTTCTCCATAGAGATATTGTATCATCAGCTACAGTAAAATGACGTAACAATCCAGTATTTAGAAAGAGAACCTGACGTCACACCATTAGACCTATCCCAAGCCCCTCCCCAAACTGCTATGGTCCAATCACAGCTAAGCATAACATAGTTTTCCTATATGATAAAACATTGTTTTAATAAAGAAATGCCACGCACATATTTTTCCAGTGCATACAGTATGACGGCAGGCCTTGTTGTTGTATTTCTGGTTCCAAAAATGAACCAGTATTTAATGTGTAAAATCCATGATCTTTACATTGGAATGAATGAGCCTGGCTGGAAAGTGTCCAGGTGGGAGTGTGTAAGTGGGAGAGGGCGGGTCTTAGCTATAGGTCAATTAAAAACCCTCTTTTTGGGGGTTTTCCGATCCTTGTGAATGGAATCAAATGTGTTACGAGTTAATTTATCAGGTCGCTGGTTGGCTTCATTCCAGCCTTCAAACTCTTAATTTAATATAAGGATGTTTTTAAATGTTCTATCCATCCATCTATCCATCTATGAAGCTAAATGAATGGGACATTCTCTTCTGGCCCCGTGCAGTGCTGTTGAAAATGATGGCGGCTTCTCTCCTGATGACTCCTGGTAGAAAAGAGAGGATGAACAATATTTAGTGAATCATTATAATCCATGTTGAATCTACAGCCACTGGTCACACATCTCTTACATTATAGCACTCTGAATTTAAAACACATTAAACTACAAAGGTCTCTGCTAGGCCAGGTTGTTGGGGGCACAAAGTCTGGAAGGCACTTAACCCATTGAGGCCCGACGTCGAAATTAAAAAAATGTATTTTTTAAACCTCATGTTTCTATATCAGTGGTTCTCAATATTTAATGTCAAGAACCCCAGAAACTATATGTATTTGGCCGCCAACCCCCATCTGAAAATATGTAGTTCCAGGGACCCCTATCTGAAAATATGTAGTTCCAGGGACCCCCATCTGAAAATATGTAGTTCCAGGGACCCCCCACCCCCTCCCCCCAGAAGCAAAGATTTGAGTTAAAAACAGAAAACAGAAAAATAAATATTCCAAATTTGCGTCACATTTTCACGACTTTTACAAAATATCTAAAATAGCTGCACATACATTTGGAGCATTGTCAGGTTGGTCGGTGACAGTTAACATCACACAACTTAGCTCACCATAGTGAATACGGCGCCATCTTTAACTTTTAATTATAGTTAAGGTATCCTAGACTTTAGAATTTGTAATTCCAGTAATATAGGGTCACGACAGACCAGTAGTGCAATAGCATATCCTTACTGCAGGGGTTCTCAAGGTTTTTGTCTGGGGACCCCCACTGGGGACCCCCACTGGGGACCCGCGGAAATGCTTTGGCCATCACTTGCAGATTAATCTTTTTCTACGTGCTGGAGTTTGGACGCGCTCGTTAGATATCACTCAACTGCCCCTGCGAACCACCTGTTTTGAATTAGCGCATAACGCAAGAGGCAGCAGGGGAGTAAAAACACATTAAATGTAATGTGTTCATTGTCCACCACCTAGTGGACTCATTGTAAAACTACAGTCAGTTAATCTGACTCATCAGAACTGGCCTGTCCGTCCTTCCTCTCTCTCTCTCTCTCTCTCTCTCTCTCTACACTTGACCTCACCCCCCGATCCCACCTCACCCTATACCCAGTGCCCACTTTGACAGGCTGGATGACTTAGTAGGATTAAGGTTGGTGAGGGGTGCGTTAAAACGACCGGATTAAGGTTGGTGAGGGGTGCGTTAAAACGACCGGATTAAGGTTGGTGAGGGGTGCGTTAAAACGACCGGATTAAGGTTGGTGAGGGGTGCGTCAAGGGTTGGGAGAGGGTTAAGGTTAGGTTTAGGTGTGCTGCCCCGTGGGAGGTTAGGGTTAGGGGGAGGGTTTGAGATTGGTTGTATGACTGGTCTAACCAATGACCAATTTATGGTTTTATTTTCTCACCACAGGGGACAAAACTCAAACTCTCATACGCTATAAACAATATAGATCAATTGTAGATCTGCTATTTTCAGCATGAATCCAAGTGTAAAATGACTAATAGTAGATCTCTTGTCCACTAGTCCCTTCCTGACATTTTAGTGTAGTTTTTATTTGTTTTGTTTAATGTATATTGAATGTAGACCTACAAGTCATCAAATGTGTGTTTGAATCTTTACCCGTCATGGATCCTGTCCGCCCGGTTCTGTACTGTACACCACCCTTGGTTCTGGTTCTGTACTGTAGACTGACTTTTGAGAGACAGAGAGAGAGACATAGAGAGAGACAGAGACAGAGAGAAAGAGAGAGACAAAGAGAAAGAAAGAGAGAGACAGAGAGAGAGAGAGAGAAAGAAAGAGAGACAGAGAGAGAGACTATTAGATTATAACTAAAGAAAAAGATAAATACATCACATATTGGAACGAACTCACACAATCACAACACAAACTAGAAACATATGTGGCTCTAAACAGACAGTATACTGTGGCAGACTACCTAACTACAGTAACTGATACAAACCTGAGAAAGACTTTGACAATGTGCAGACAGACAGACAGACAGACAGACAGACAGACAGACAGACAGACAGACCTGGCTGCCCAGAGAGGAGCTGTCACTGTGATGACGGAGCTATAGAGAGTTTTTCCCACAAATTTCCCAGAATTCCAAAGTATGACAGAAAGGGAGAAATGACCACTCCTTCTGGGGGAACAGAAGGAATGTGCAGTTTTGGCTGCAAAATATGTCAATTCCTGTCACAAGTATATATTTTTTTCATTTCAGTCATATTATGTTGTTATGTTGTCGTTTGTCATATCTGTGATTGTGCTTTGGCAACACTTGTAAAATGTCATGCCAATAAAGCATGTTTGAGAGACAGACAGACAGACAGACAGACAGACAAGGAAAGAGAAGAGGTTGTCAAACTGGTTGGTTACCTGGTTCACACAAACTGATCATGACACGTCTACACAGAATGTTGATGACAACAAGCCAAATGACGGCCCTTCACACATTGAGAACGGTTGTGTCTTGTCTTGTCAGAAGAACCATTGTATCTGTTGTGTCTTGTCTTACTATGCTAGATCTAGAATAGCACAAAGTGAGAAGACTTGCTTTATAGCTAGATATTCACACTTTGTTATGTATAGATAATGCTCAATTCAATGACATCTGTCTCTCTCTGTGTGTCTTACTGTGAGCACAGTTTCAGTTTTCAGCACAGTTTTCACACGGCGTGCGCCAATGCCAGTTGGTACCACAAGGTGGAGCACTGCTCCCTAAATACCCACTTCTGTCAGGCCAGTGAGTGTCTATGCTAATGATTTGAATTGACTTCTAAACAAGTTGTGATGGGCTTAGGCTACTATGCGAAGCATTCAAACTGTCTCTCTCACTCACTGAATGAATTGAAATGCTAAAATGGGCCATCTTCCCTGCATGTTTTTCCAGCATCAGTTCAAATGTTTTGGTAGGATATAAGCTAGCCCCATATGTGTCCTCTCCCTATACGCTCATTCTGTAGCTCCGAGATGAGGTCACACCCTACTGGGCCCCTCCCACCGCGGTTCAGAAACGGCGCATGTTTCCACATATACACGCTTCTTACCCTTTTCTGCACAATGAATCCAAAACGTGAAGGGGCAGAAAGGGTTTACACTAATTCAAACTTAGCAACGCCAAAGAAAATCCAACTGGCCATTTGAACCGAGCCTTTTGTCAGTCGCTTCCATGTTTATCAAGGAAGTCGTGCGTGTGCGCGTGCAGCATGTCGAGTGAACTGAGGTCAGTTGGAAATGTTCGACCAGGGGAGGCGCTAGAGCTTTTAAACTTCCTTGAAAAACATGCTAAACAAACGCTGTGAAGCTCATGTAACCGTTTAAAGTTGGATTTTCTTTGGCGTTGCTAAGGTTGAATTAGTGTAAACCCTTTCTGCCCCTTCACGTTTTGGATTCATTGTGCAGAAAAGGGTAAGAAGCGTGTATTGTGGAAACGTTTCTGAACCGCGGTGGGAGGGGCCCAGGGTCTCGGAGCTACAGAATGAGCGTAGCAGGGAGAGGGCACAAATGGGGCTATAAGGCTGTGTGGACAAACTGCAAATATGCACTAATTATTGTATTGTAATTTGTAACTTTATTTAACTGTTATTCCTTTTTACTTGTGTGTATTTGTATGTCATGTCTTTAATGTTCAGATTAATTGAAAATGGAGGATAATTGCACTTTCAAAGCAAAGCAAAGTTCTTTGTTTACCCTGCAGGGACGTGGACTAAGCCAAGGACTTGTTTACAGCCACACCCTGCTCATAGAACATTTCATGGTAGGGGTTCAAAAGTACATTTAACCTTTATTTGTTTTCTTATAAAAAGGACAAAGTCTTCATTTTCAATGATGCTGAGATTACAGAAGACATAATACAAGTAGAGGCTAATAATATTGAAAATATTTAAGGATATGTAGCTGTTGCTTAGTTTAAAAAGTAAAGTATTCAATATTCAGAGATACATGTAGGCTTATTGTTAACCACAGGTTAAGTGTTTACACAACATACTAACAGCATAAAGTATCTTTTATAAATACCTGTAGACCTTGTTGAGCAGAGCAGAGCTGGCCGGAGAGTAGAGGGAAAACATCCAAGATTATCTGAGTCTCTGACTGTTTGGGGGGGAAGGGAACGTTACGAGACACTTCCTCGTTCCTCCCCTTGGTTCCTCCCACACTACAAGAGCAGATCTACAAGAAAAACAGGACAATCCAGCCTGCATGGTGACAGAGAGAGAATCATGCAGACCGCGTCCATCTTACCATAATAAAGTTAATGGCAAGGTGCTACCTACAGGTGCAATGGAAGCCCATTCATCCAAACAGAAAAGTCCTCTCTGGTTGTATTAAACAACGTCAAACTCACCAACATTGCAGCTGTAGGGAAAGCTTGAATTATCCTCTTTCTATCCTCAAAGTGTTTGTTTCATAAAAGTCCACTGTTGATTTAACAGTGGAACAATGGAGTACGGCTTGTGTACGAATAGCTCAATCCCAGACTGGGAATACTCGTCGAAAACTTCTACAATACAATTGGCTTATGAGAGTGTACATCACACCAGTTAAACTCAATAAGTATATAATTGTAACATTCCAGATGTGTGCACCAGATGCGGTGAAGAAAGAGGCACATTGTTCCACTGTCTATGGTCCTGTCCAAAGTTGATGGAATTTTGGGGGCAGGATTTAAATACAGAAGATTTTGTCAATAAATATTGTACCAGAACCAAAGTTCTTCCTGCTCGGTCTATATCCAGAGGGACAGAAGATAAAGCGTAATGAACAAATGTTTATAGATATATGTCTTTTACAAGCTAAGAGAATGATAGCATTAAGAGACCAGACAAACCAAGTATTACACAGTGGTTCAGGGAACTGTCTATATGTTTACCTTTGGAAAAGATTGCATATATTCTCAAGGACAAACAAGAAATGTTGCAGGAGGTGTGGGGCCGTTTTATTAGATAAAGAACAATAAATTGTCACGCTTAATGGATGGAGCTGAAGAGGAGTAGTGCTGTTGTTGTTTGTTTTGTTTTTTGGTTATTGTTTTGCTTTCTTTATAGCCTATTAGTAATTGTATTGTCTTGTAATGTTCATTGTTGTTTTCTGTATGGTTGTATTGTTATTTGTGTGTAAAAAAGGAAAATAAATACATTGTTTAAAAAAAAAAAAAAAAAAAAAAAAAAGAGTCCACTGTTGACATGTTATGATCTACTTTGGGTCCTTTCAGATTAATCTTTTTCCAAGTAGGCTACTGGAGTTTGGAAGCGCTCGTTAGATATCACTCAACATGACCCTGCGTACCACCTGTTTTGAATTAGCACATCATAACGCAAGAGGCAGCAGGACGTTGCTTTACAGAAAACGAGTGCTTCTAAACTCTGATGGAAACATGGTCTGCAAATGGACAATACTCCACGGGGAGTAAAAACACATTTTTAAATGTAATGTGTTCATTGTCCACCACCTAGTGGACTCATTGTAAAACTACAGTCAGTTAATCTGACTCATCAGAACTGGCCTGTCGTCGTTCCCCCCCCCCCCCCCCCCCCCCCCCCCTCTCTCTCTCTCTCTCTCTCTCTCTCTCTCTCTCTCTCTCTCTCTCTCTCTCTCTCTCTCTCTCTCTCTCTCTCTCTCTCTCTCTCTCTCTCTCTCTCTCTCTCTCTCTCTCTACTTGACCTCACCCCCCGAACCCACCTCACCCCTACCCAGTGCCCAATTTGACAGGCTGGATGGCTTAATTAGTACAGCATCTAGCAATGGGTCTGGTCCACAAGATTCCATACACCACCAAGATACCCTGCATGTACCTGTCTAGATACTTCCTTAATGTAAACGAAGTCCACACCCACAACACCATGAGGGAGTGCAACGAACAACCCATGTGCAACCCAGATTCGGCACAAACAAGGGACTAAATTAATTTCGCTCCTATGCCATCAAAATGTGGAACGCCCTACCAACAGTCATTAAGACATGCAAATCACTTGACTCCTTCAAAACTGCTCTCAAAGGGCACCTATACGGACGGCTGCAATTAGAAACTGGCCCCCGTAAAATATGAACCCCCCCCCCCCCCCCTCACTGTATATGTTTCTTTTCCATCTTTACCTCCTTTATGATGATTTTCCTGTTGTACACAACTATATAGTCAGCCAGATTTCAAATGCAAATATGCATTTCTGGAACCTGCACCCCCCCCCCCCCCCTGGAACCTGCACGGATATGCTAACCCCCCCCCCCTGCACGGATATGCTACCCCCCCCCCAACAAAGCAGAACAGAGAACGCCCTACGGGAAGCCTCAACCGATACACATCCGGGCAGATGTCCCACTAGAATAGAACCGATACACATCCGGGCAGATGTCCCACTAGAATAGTGACGAAATGCAACGGCTATGCATTTCTGGATCCTGCACGGATATTTTAACTTTACGTGAGCTATGTGAAGCCATGACTGCAAGCCTTGAGGCTTATCTCTGAGAAAAGTAATGTGTGGGGTGAAAGCCCGATATCCCATCCTTTTTTTTCTCCTCCCAACGTGTGAGACAACCATCTGGGATCGGCTGGGGCATAACTGTACACTGTGGACTGGGGCATAACTGTACACTGTGGACTGTGGACTGGGGCATAACTGTACACTGTGGACTGTGGACTGGGGCATAACTGTACACTGTGGACTGTGGACTGGGGCATAACTGTACACTGTGGACTGGTCTCTAAACTGCCTCCCCCTGGCCAGCCGGGGCGTCTGATGGAGGGGAAAGGAACTGGTCTCTAAACTGCCTCCCCCTGGCCAGCCGGGGCGCCTGATGGAGGGGAAAGGAACTGGTCTCTATACTGCCTCCCCCTGGCCAGCCGGGGCGCCTGATGAAGGGGAAAGGAACTGGTCTCTATACTGCCTCCCCCTGGCCAGCCGGGGTGCCTGATGGAGGGGAAAGGAACTGGTTGGAATAACGTGTTCCTTCCACGTGCTACGTCTAACCAGGGAAACTCCCCCCTGTCAGGTGTAAAGGAGCAACTTGGACACTCTGGCATGAAGGAAGCATGAGTTCAAGTCCGTTGCTCTCCCCTTGTCCCCCATATATGGGGACTAGGTTGGTCTCCCCTTGTCCCCCATATATGGGGACTAGGTTGCTCTCCCCTTGTCCCCCATATATGGGGACTAGGTTGGTGGAGGGTGTGTAGAGCCCAGGATCACATTAGATAATTGACACGGGTGAAAAATGGGTTACAAAATCGTGGGATAAAAATATATATTTAAAAAAACACGACCGGATTAAGGTTGGTGAGGGGTGCGTTAAAACGACCGGATTAAGGTTGGTGAGGGGTGCGTTAAAACGACCGGATTAAGGTTGGTGAGGGGTGCGTTAAGGGTTGGGAGAGGGTTAAGGTTAGGTTTAGGTGTGCTGCCCCGTGGGAGGTTAGGGTTAGGGGGAGGGTTTGAGATTGGTTGTATGACTGGTCTAACCAATGACCAATTTATGGTTTTATTTTCTCACCACAGGGGACAAAACTCATAAACTCTCATACGCTATAAACAATATAGATCAATTGTAGATCTGCTATTTTCAGCATGAATCCAAGTGTAAAATGACTAACAGTAGATCTCTTGTCCACTAGTCCCTTCCTGACATTTTAGTGTAGTTTTTATTTGTTTTGTTTAATGTATATTGAATGTAGACCTCCAAGTCATCAAATGTTTGTTATGTTTTGTTACCCGTTATGAATCCTGTCCGCCCGGTTCTGTACTGTACACCACCCTTGGTTCTGGTTCTGTACTGTAGACTGACTTTTGAGAGACATAGAGAGACAGAGAGAAAGAAAGAGAGAGACAGAGAGAGAGACTATTAGATTATAACTAAAGAAAAAGATAAATACATCACATATTGGAACGAACTCACACAATCACAACCCAAACTAGAAACATATGTGGCTCTAAACAGACAGTATACTGTGGCAGACTACCTAACTACAGTAACTGATACAAACCTGAGAAAGACTTTGACAATGTGCACAGACAGACAGACAGACAAGTTTTTCCCACAAATTTCCCAGAATTCCGAAGTATGACAGAAAGGGAGAAATTACCACTCCTTCTGGGGGAACAGAAGGAATGTGCAGTTTTGGCTGCAAAATATGTCAATTCCTGTCACAAGTATATATTTTTTTCATTTCAGTGATATTATGTTGTTATGTTGTTGTTTGTCATATCTGTGATTGTGCTTTGGCAACACTTGTAAAATGTCATGCCAATAAAGCATGTTTGAGAGACAGACAGACAGACAGACAGACAAGGAAAGAGAAGAGGTTGTCAAACTGGTTGGTTACCTGGTTCACACAAACAACTGATCATGACACGTCTACACAGAATGTTGAACGGTTGTGTCTTGTCTTGTCAGAAGAACCATTGTATCTGTTGTGTCTTGTCTTACTATGCTAGATCTAGAATAGCACAAAGTGAGAAGACTTGCTTTATAGCTAGATATTCACACTTTGTTATGTATAGATAATGCTCAATTCAATGACATCTGTCTCTCTGTGCGTCTTACTGTGAGCACAGTTTCAGTTTTCAGCACAGTTTTCACACGGCGTGCGCCAATGCCAGTTGGTACCACAAGGTGGAGCACTGCTCCCTAAATACCCACTTCTGTCAGGCCAGTGAGTGTCTATGCTAATGATTTGAATTGACTTCTAAACAAGTTGTGATGGTGGGTTTAGGCTACTATGCGAAGCATTCAAATGACTGTCTCTCTCACTCACTGAATGAATTGAAATGCTAAAATGGGCCATCTTCCCTGCATGTTTTTCCAGCATCAGTTCAAATGTTTTGGTAGGATATAAGATAGCCCCATATGTGTCCTCTCCCTATACGCTCATTCTGTAGCTCCGAGATGAGGTCACACCCTACTGGGCCCCTCCCACCGCGGTTCAGAAACGGCGCATGTTTCCACAATACACGCTTCTTACCCTTTTCTGCACAATGAATCCAAAACGTGAAGGGGCAGAAAGGGTTTACACTAATTCAACCTTAGCAACGCCACAGAAAATCCAACTGGCCATTTGAACCGAGCCTTTTGTCAGTCGCTTCCATGTTTATCAAGGAAGTCGTGCGCGTGCAGCACGTCGAGTGAACTGAGGTCAGTTGGAAATGTTCGACCAGGGGAGGCGCCGGGGAGGCGCTAAAGCTTTTAAACTTCCTTGAAAAACATGCTAAACAACCGCTGTGACGCTCGTGTAACCGTTTAAAGTTGGATTTTCTTTGGCGTTGCTAAGTTTGAATTAGTGTAAACCCTTTCTGCCCCTTCACGTTTTGGATTCATTGTGCAGAAAAGGGTAAGAAGCGTGTATTGTGGAAACGTTTCTGAACCGCGGTGGGAGGGGCCCAGGGTCTCGGAGCTACAGAATGAGCGTAGCAGGGAGAGGGCACAAATGGGGCTATAAGGCTGTGTGGAAAAACTGCAAATCTGCACTAATTATTGTATTGTAATTTGTAACTTTATTTAACTGTTATTCCTTTTTACTTCATAGAAGTGTGTATTTGTATGTCATGTCTTTAATGTTCAGATTAATTGAAAATGGAGGATAATTCAACAGATAAAATGCCAAGGGGCTTGTCTTTGGTTAGCCCTGGTCCAATGCTTACAGCGAGTGTCTCTCTCTGACGCCTTGTGGAAATACCTTCCACGGCCCACTGGTCATATTTCCACTCCCGTGCGCTGTTTTTCTAATACCAGCAAATAAACAAAACGACGTAACCACTCACCGAAATAAAGCCTGCTAGACCTTGGTAAAAGTCTATTCTCGAACCATTTCCGGCAAAGCTTGAAATTGAACTTGACAACGTTCAAAATCCACTTCTGCTCCGCAGCTGGCGTACGCTTTTTCCTTGGCTGTTTTTCTGTCTTACACAAGCGGAGCAGCATTGTCTGAACTGCTGACACGCTGTCACAGGCATCTAAACTTATATTTTCACTCCTAAAATGTTAATATAAAACGGTATGTGTATGTAAAAAAAAAAAAGGGAGAGATTTCCAACTTTACAAGTAATTAAAATCGCGCAATTAAAAACAATATAACATGTTTACAATGTATTAGTTTGTGCTTAATCAAACAGTGCTTTACTGGCCTTGTTATGCAAGTGATTTTGGAGCGCATGCGGTGATGCGGCATATGTGATTATGATATTATTAAAAAAAGGCATAAATGGACTGCACGCCTTTATTATAAGTGACAATGACAAGCTTGCCTATTTGTAGTAAGTACTAGCAGGCTATAGGCGTAAGGGGCTTAATCATTCACCATTTAAATAAGTGCTTAGACAGGTTTTGACAGTTTTGACAGTTCAGATAAAAGCGAGATCATTTTCGGGGGTCGGGAGGACGGGACGTGCGTCGCCAACACATACCAGCACACATGCAAGCGGCAAGCCTTCATCCATATGTTTATGATTCGTTCATCAATGATCAAATCACTACATAAACGTTGATTATGACTGCCTTGACGACATGATAGCCTATCTCTCATGCAGGCATCACTGAGTCATCCACAGGACTTTAATATCACAGCAGTGCGCAGTATCACACCTTTGCCGTGCACTGCGCACGAATGGGTAAAATGTATATAGGCCAGCCTACAAACTAATTCCATTCATGGCGATGCGATGTCGATGTACGTGTCATGCAGGTACGTGCGTGGACATGACAGCAAGGCAAGCGAGGTGAGAGGGAAACAGACAGGGTAGGCCTACAACTTTATTTAATTCATGCAGGTGTTCGTTCTTTATTTATTTAACAAGTGTGTGTGTGTGTGTGTGTGTGTGTGTGTGTGTATGAGAGAGGTGGGTGAGGCGGGCAGCAAGGCACGGGAGAAACGTTTTTCCCCTGTAACCATGGTTCCCACAGGTCGTATTTCATGTGTTCAGTCGCAAAAACGAGGGCGAGGCTTGATTTCATAGGGCGTGCCAGATAGATTTCAGCCGTCACATTTATTAACGTCAGAACGAAATTAAGGAAGGATCAGCTGTTTGCGATCACTTTATAAATGCCGTGGCGACGTGGGTGTACTACGAAACCTGCACTCGAATCTGTGGCAGATTTTACACTCGATTGATAAATGAGGGCCTTAAAACTTAGGTCAGGATTGAGAAGGCGTTTTTAGAATCCTGAATGGGTCTGTTGAATTGAGCAATTGGAATATTGATGGAAGGACATAAAACCAGCAGTACTAGAGGTCCTGGAAGGACATAAAACCAGCAGTACATTTTCACAAAAAAAAAAAAGTATAGTGTAGACAGTAGATGGATTTGAGTAATTATGTAATTTGTTTTACTGGTTTGGTTTTACTCCACTGGCACAGACTGTAAATGGAAAACTACAGAAATCGACATCCATAAATTATCCACATATTGCACCATCATGCTGCACATATTCTGACCCAAGAGGGCCAAGACCATCACAAACAACAGTCTTTGTATCGAGTTGTGCTTGAAATGTAGGCCTACTGTAATTCTGCAAACTGTAAATAAATATTTAAATCAATCAAACAACAACCTCCTCAATCACCCAACAAGATGACATGCACAGGCACTGCATACATTATAGGCTAGTTAATCAATAAACGGGTATATGGACCTGCCTGGGTGGCAATGCATCACGTCCTCAGAACTCAGAATGGATCAACAACCACAAGAGTAGACTGTCTGGACCCTAGCTCTGGTCCAGAGCTATCTGGACCCCAGACCCAGAACCATGAAGCCAAGAGAAAGAAAGGGATCGGCCTATAGCCGCAATTTGCAACTCTAGATTTGTTATAATAATGGGATGAATCTAGAGTTGCAATACCCTCCATTGTCTCCCCACTCTGCGTTTGCGACCTGCTCGTCTTAAACGACGTTAAACTCACCAACATTACAGCTGTAGGGCAAGCTTGAATTATCCTCTTTCAATCTGCCGAACTTGTTTTTCATAACAATGCACCGTAGACATTGTTGTTATGAGATACTTTCTGTCAAGACATTCTGTGCAAGAGTTTGGAAGCACTCGTCGTATGTCACTGAACGGCCCTGCGTAACACCTGTTTCGAATTAGCACATAATGCAGGAGGCAGCGGCGCGACCAGTTAACAAAAACGAGTGCTTCCAAACTGCAACACTTAGAAAAAGAATCACCTGCAGAGGATGTCTTGACAGAAAGTATCTCATAACATGTCTAATTTTATGAAAAACAAGCTCGGCAGATTGAAAGAGGATAATTCAAGCTTGCCCTACAGATGCAATGTTGGTGAGTTTAACGTCGTTTAAAGACAAGCAGATCGCAAACGCAATTGGATGAGATGGGGAGTCAATGGAGGGTACCGTATTGCAACTCTAGATTAATCCCATTATTTAAAAAAATCTAGAGTTGCAAATAGCGGCGTAGGGATCGGCCCTAGAATCAGTAGAATGACATGCGTATAGCAGGATAGAGAAGCAGAACCATAATAATAGAGAAGACATTGTTGCTGCCCCATATGTACATGCGCCAGCTGGCGTAATGAAAGTAAACGTGACTGTATAGTGTAGTGTAACCATGGTGTTGTTGATATAGTGCAGGAGAGCTTGCATCATTTCGTGTATACTTTTGTATTATCAATGGTGCTTCTTAATGTTATTATTTCTTACCTTTGTATTGTTGTGTCTCAGACAGTCTCACACAGAACTGTATCTTTCTAAATCAAACTGCTGTGCTGCCTCTGTGTGTGGGCGACCGACTACTAATTACTATAGCCTCGCGTCACCTGGCTTTCCAACATGGCCCGGGCGACTCAATAATGAAGATATAAATCAATGTGGAACTACGTTGTGAGCTTGTATATCTCATTCTCCGCAGTAGGCGACTATACAGTGAAACTACGTGAGCTTGTATATCTCATTCTCCGCAGTAGGAGACTACAAATGAACGCATGTAGTCTATAGTTCTGTTTGTTTGGGACAGCTCGGAAACAGCAGCGTTTTGACACAGAGAAATGTTTGTGAAGGTTGAGGCTTGACAGAAAGCAGCCGTCCCTATGCTGCCCTCATGTGGAGAGAGCCTGCAGTTGCAACCTGTAGCCAAGCCTGACAACAAACAGCACAGATTGTTTAAACTTTAAAGGGATATTTCACTTTAAAAAAAAAGATTTACTGTTTTTAGACACATATCTGAGACCCTGTAGTGTAGATTGACTGTTTTTAGACACATATCTGAGACCCTGTAGTGTAGATTGACTGTTTTTAGACACATATCTGAGACCCTGTAGTGTAGATTGACTGTTTTTAGCTGGATGTTCGCCTGTTGTGATGTGAATTGGGATGCCAGGGTTCCTGTATATGTGGATTATACGTTTCTAGCAATTAACACAGTAAAATCCTCAGTGTTTATTTAATTCATCAGAGTGCACGAATATAACCAAATGGACCCCTTTCGGTTACATTTGTACAGTTAGATTTCAATTAACATTGAGGATTTTTACTGTAACCAGAGAGTGAGTAATGATTGTGCTGGTTAAATCAGTCTTTCCCAAAATTAGATTAAATCTGCCTCATTTGTGTCTGTTTCCTATAACATATATATATATATATATATATATATATATATATATATATATATATATATATATATATAAATAAATATTAAAGACATGTTTGAATAAATATTTAAAATAGCCGATTTGTAGATCGGCTATAGTATTTGTTTGTGAGTACATACAGGTTTAATGTTTGTTTTTAGTTCAGTGTTTGTTTTAAAAACGCCATTAGTACTAACGCCACTAACCCTAACCCTTGACAACGAAGGGAAAAAGTACGTCATTCTTGTCCCTAAACACAAACATTAAATGCCATTAACAATAAAGGGAATGTAATGTTTGTTTTACATCACCTATATAATCAACATGAGTTTTGATTACTTTAATATATTAGCGCCCCTCACTTCACACGGGTGTGATTAAGTTCTTACGGACCGTAAGAAATAAGTTCTTACGTAACCGTAACACAGACCGATGCCTAATCAAAGCCTCGGAGCACCAGCTGCGCCCGCTTGATTTACTGCCGTTTCCAACATGACAGCCACGACGTAAACACACACGCAATGTTCATTTACAGCCGAACAATGTTTATGTTTATTATAATCAAACATTGCTCTGAAAAGTGTTGTTGAAAACCGTTGAGCGAGAAGCTGGAGTTTAAAGTGTAACAACGCATGGTATGATGGTTACACATGGAAGTCATCTGGAAGTAGAACATCTTTCATTAAACTATTTTGTTGTTTTAAGCATTATGTTATACTTTAGCTATTGAAAAATAGCAGATCTATACAAGCTCATAGCGCGGCACCGCTATGAGCTTGTAGATCTGCAAAAAAAATTTAAAGCGTGAAAATGTTTGAATATATATTATTACAGAGTGAACATTTTAACTCAAGTCTTTGCTTCTGAGGCGTCCCTGGAACAACATGTTTTCAGAGGGGGGTCGGTGGCCAATTACATATTATTTTGGGGTCCTTGACATGAAATATTGAGCACACAGAAACATAAGGGTTTTCAGGATTTTGAAGACATTTTTCAAATTTCGACGTCAGGCCAAAATGGGTTAGGAAAAAGACAAATCACACCCGTGTGAAGTGAGGGGCGCTCTCTGGTCACACTCACCCTGAACAGCTGTTCATAGGAGGGTCACACTCACCCTGAACAGCTGTTCATAGGAGGGTCACACTCACCCTGAACAGCTGTTCATAGGAGGGTCACACTCACCCTGAACAGCTGTTCATAGGAGGGTCACACTCACCCTGAACAGCTGTTCATAGGAGGGTCAGACTCACCCTGAACAGCTGTTCATAGGAGGGTCAGACTCACCCTGAAAAGCTGCTGATAGGGACTAGCGCCCCTCAAAGAAGGGTCATAGGAGGGTCAAAGGCACGGGAGAAACGTTTTTCCCCTGTAACCATGGTTCCCACAGGTCGTATTTCATGTGTTCAGTCGCAAAAACGAGGGCGAGGCTTGATTTCATAGGGCGTGCCAGATAGATTTCAGCCGTCACATTTATTAACGTCAGAACGAAATTAAGGAAGGATCAGCTGTTTGCGATCACTTTATAAATGCCGTGGCGACGTGGGTGTACTACGAAACCTGCACTCGAATCTGTGGCAGATTTTACACTCGATTGATAAATGAGGGCCTTAAAACTTAGGTCAGGATTGAGAAGGCGTTTTTAGAATCCTGAATGGGTCTGTTGAATTGAGCAATTGGAATATTGATGGAAGGACATAAAACCAGCAGTACTAGAGGTCCTGGAAGGACATAAAACCAGCAGTACATTTTCACAAAAAAAAAAAAGTATAGTGTAGACAGTAGATGGATTTGAGTAATTATGTAATTTGTTTTACTGGTTTGGTTTTACTCCACTGGCACAGACTGTAAATGGAAAACTACAGAAATCGACATCCATAAATTATCCACATATTGCACCATCATGCTGCACATATTCTGACCCAAGAGGGCCAAGACCATCACAAACAACAGTCTTTGTATCGAGTTGTGCTTGAAATGTAGGCCTACTGTAATTCTGCAAACTGTAAATAAATATTTAAATCAATCAAACAACAACCTCCTCAATCACCCAACAAGATGACATGCACTGCACTGCATACATTATAGGCTAGTTAATCAATAAACGGGTATATGGACCTGCCTGGGTGGCAATGCATCACGTCCTCAGAACTCAGAATGGATCAACAACCACAAGAGTAGACTGTCTGGACCCTAGCTCTGGTCCAGAGCTATCTGGACCCCAGACCCAGAACCATGAAGCCAAGAGAAAGAAAGGGATCGGCCTATAGCCGCAATTTGCAACTCTAGATTTGTTATAATAATGGGATGAATCTAGAGTTGCAATACGTACCTCCATTGTCTCCCCACTCTGCGTTTGCGACCTGCTCGTCTTAAACGACGTTAAACTCACCAACATTACAGCTGTAGGGCAAGCTTGAATTATCCTCTTTCAATCTGCCGAACTTGTTTTTCATAACAATGCACCGTAGACATTGTTGTTATGAGATACTTTCTGTCAAGACATTCTGTGCAAGAGTTTGGAAGCACTCGTCGTATGTCACTGAACGGCCCTGCGTAACACCTGTTTCGAATTAGCACATAATGCAGGAGGCAGCGGCGCGACCAGTTAACAAAAACGAGTGCTTCCAAACTGCAACACTTAGAAAAAGAATCACCTGCAGAGGATGTCTTGACAGAAAGTATCTCATAACATGTCTAATTTTTATGAAAAACAAGCTCGGCAGATTGAAAGAGGATAATTCAAGCTTGCCCTACAGATGCAATGTTGGTGAGTTTAACGTCGTTTAAAGACAAGCAGATCGCAAACGCAATTGGATGAGATGGGGAGTCAATGGAGGGTACCGTATTGCAACTCTAGATTAATCCCATTATTTAAAAAAATCTAGAGTTGCAAATAGCGGCGTAGGGATCGGCCCTAGAATCAGTAGAATGACATGCGTATAGCAGGATAGAGAAGCAGAACCATAATAATAGAGAAGACATTGTTGCTGCCCCATATGTACATGCGCCAGCTGGCGTAATGAAAGTAAACGTGACTGTATAGTGTAGTGTAACCATGGTGTTGTTGATATAGTGCAGGAGAGCTTGCATCATTTCGTGTATACTTTTGTATTATCAATGGTGCTTCTTAATGTTATTATTTCTTACCTTTGTATTGTTGTGTCTCAGACAGTCTCACACAGAACTGTATCTTTCTAAATCAAACTGCTGTGCTGCCTCTGTGTGTGGGCGACCGACTACTAATTACTATAGCCTCGCGTCACCTGGCTTTCCAACATGGCCCGGGCGACTCAATAATGAAGATATAAATCAATGTGGAACTACGTTGTGAGCTTGTATATCTCATTCTCCGCAGTAGGCGACTATACAGTGAAACTACGTGAGCTTGTATATCTCATTCTCCGCAGTAGGAGACTACAAATGAACGCATGTAGTCTATAGTTCTGTTTGTTTGGGACAGCTCGGAAACAGCAGCGTTTTGACACAGAGAAATGTTTGTGAAGGTTGAGGCTTGACAGAAAGCAGCCGTCCCTATGCTGCCCTCATGTGGAGAGAGCCTGCAGTTGCAACCTGTAGCCAAGCCTGACAACAAACAGCACAGATTGTTTAAACTTGAAAGGGATATTTCACTTTAAAAAAAAAGATTTACTGTTTTTAGACACATATCTGAGACCCTGTAGTGTAGATTGACTGTTTTTAGACACATATCTGAGACCCTGTAGTGTAGATTGACTGTTTTTAGACACATATCTGAGACCCTGTAGTGTAGATTGACTGTTTTTAGCTGGATGTTCGCCTGTTGTGATGTGAATTGGGATGCCAGGGTTCCTGTATATGTGGATTATACGTTTCTAGCAATTAACACAGTAAAATCCTCAGTGTTTATTTAATTCATCAGAGTGCACGAATATAACCAAATGGACCCCTTTCGGTTACATTTGTACAGTTAGATTTCAATTAACATTGAGGATTTTTACTGTAACCAGAGAGTGAGTAATGATTGTGCTGGTTAAATCAGTCTTTCCCAAAATGACATTAAATCTGCCTCATTTGTGTCTGTTTCCTACAACATCTATATATATATATATATATATATATATATATATATATATATATATATATATAAATAAATATTAAAGACATTTGAATAAATATTTAAAATAGCCTATTTGTAGATCGGCTATAGTATTTGTTTGTGAGTACATACAGGTTTAATGTTTGTTTTTAGTTCAGTGTTTGTTTTAAAAACGCCATTAGTACTAACGCCACTAACCCTAACCCTTGACAACGAAGGGAAAAAGTACGTCATTCTTGTCCCTAAACACAAACATTAAATGCCATTAACAATAAAGAGAATGCCAAATGTGAATCCAGCCTGCGACAGATGTGGCCAGTCGCCGGCCACTCTAGCTCATATGTTCTGGCATTGCACAAAACTAAGATCATATTGGCAAAGTATATTTAAATCACTGTCAGACATTGTTGAAAGACCTTTTGACCCGGATCCACTAACAGCAATTATGGGAGTCACAGGGCCCGGGGTCAAACTGTCTACTTTCCAATATAACATGGTAAAATATGTGACTCTACTGGCTCGCAGACTGATACTGTTGAATTGGAAACAAGCACAGGTTCCAACTCACACTTCACTGATGAAAGATGTTATGCATTACTTACAATTGGAAAAGATTAAATTTGAATTGAGAGGGAGTGAAGATAGGTTCTACCAGACATGGCAACCCTTTATTGAATATTTTAATAGGTGCACGCTAACCCCTCCAACACAATAGATAGCACAATAGAAAATTGGAAAGAAAGAAAAGGAACTGAAAGAAAAGGAACTGAGTATTTTTTATTATTTAAAAAAGAATGTCTAAACTTACTTAATTCACAACATGTTGGAAGTTTGAGAGCAAGAGTGTCTGTCCTGTTGTCTGTTTTGTTTGTCTGTTCACACTTGTCATTGTTTAACTGTTTTTTTGTTTTACACTTATGTCTTTTTTATTATACTGTATGTGGAACATTTACATTGCCTGTTATTTTTTTCATTTTTAATTAACTGAATTACTTATTATCATTGTCTAAATCTGAAATTGTCTTACAAAAATGCCTAATAAAAACAGTATTAAAAAAAACAATAAAGAGAATGTAATGTTTGTTTTACATCACCTATATAATCAACATGAGTTTTGATTACTTTAATATATTAGCGCCCCTCACTTCACACGGGTGTGATTAAGTTCTTACGGACCGTAAGAAATAAGTTCTTACGTAACCGTAACACAGACCGATGCCTAATCAAAGCCTCGGAGCACCAGCTGCGCCCGCTTGATTTACTGCCGTTTCCAGCATGACAGCCACGACGTAAACACACACGCAATGTTCATTTACAGCCGAACAATGTTTATGTTTATTATAATCAAACATTGCTCTGAAAAGTGTTGTTGAAAACCTTTGAGCGAGAAGCTGGAGTTTAAAGTGTAACAACGCCTGGTATGATGGTTACACATGGAAGTCATCTGGAAGTAGAACATCTTTCATTAAACTATTTTGTTGTTTTAAGCATTATGTTATACTTTAGCTATTGAAAAATAGCAGATCTATACAAGCTCATAGCGCGGCACCGCTATGAGCTTGTAGATCTGCAATTTTTTTTTAAAGCGTGAAAATGTTTGAATATATATTATTACAGAGTGAACATTTTAACTCAAGTCTTTGCTTCTGAGGCGTCCCTGGAACAACATATTTTCAGAAGGGGGTCGGTGGCCAATTACATATTATTTTGGGGTCCTTGACATGAAATATTGAGCACACAGAAACATAAGGGTTTTCAGGATTTTGAAGACATTTTTCAAATTTCGACGTCAGGCCAAAATGGGTTAGGAAAAAGACAAATCACACCCGTGTGAAGTGAGGGGCGCTCTCTGGTCACACTCACCCTGAACAGCTGTTCATAGGAGGGTCAGACTCACCCTGAACAGCTGTTCATAGGAGGGTCACACTCACCCTGAACAGCTGTTCATAGGAGGGTCACACTCACCCTGAACAGCTGTTCATAGGAGGGTCACACTCACCCTGAACAGCTGTTCATAGGAGGGTCACACTCACCCTGAACAGCTGTTCATAGGAGGGTCACACTCACCCTGAACAGCTGTTCATAGGAGGGTCACACTCACCCTGAACAGCTGTTCATAGGAGGGTCACACTCACCCTGAACAGCTGTTCATAGGAGGGTCAGACTCACCCTGAACAGCTGTTCATAGGAGGGTCACACTCACCCTGAACAGCTGTTCATAGGAGGGTCAGACTCACCCTGAACAGCTGTTCATAGGAGGGTCACACTCACCCTGAACAGCTGTTCATAGGAGGGTCACACTCACCCTGAACAGCTGTTCATAGGAGGGTCAGACTCACCCTGAACAGCTGTTCATAGGAGGGTCACACTCACCCTGAACAGCTGTTCATAGGAGGGTCACACTCACCCTGAACAGCTGTTCATAGGAGGGTCAGACTCACCCTGAACAGCTGTTCATAGGAGGGTCAGACTCACCCTGAACAGCTGTTCATAGGAGGGTCACACTCACCCTGAACAGCTGTTCATAGGAGGGTCACACTCACCCTGAACAGCTGTTCATAGGAGGGTCACACTCACCCTGAACAGCTGTTCATAGGAGGGTCACACTCACCCTGAACAGCTGTTCATAGGAGGGTCACACTCACCCTGAACAGCTGTTCATAGGAGGGTCAGACTCACCCTGAACAGCTGTTCATAGGCGGGTCAGACTCACCCTGAAAAGCTGCTCATAGGAGGGTCAGACTCACCCTGAACAGCTGTTCATAGGCGGGTCAGACTCACCCTGAAAAGCTGCTGATAGGGACTAGCGCCCCTCAAAGAAGGGTCATAGGAGGGTCAAAGAAGGCGTTCAACAGCATGAAATGTAAATATGTTTTTAATCAACACATTCACAACACATACTCAAATATAACAACAAATATAGTTATATAAGATAACAGCATTGTGACAACAGTGTTGTTTTGGGCACATTTCTATTTTAGTTTGAGTCAGTCTTTGGAATAAAACATTTGGCGGGCCTTGATGCGGTCGTAATGACAGTTTTTAATAATAATAATAATATATACGATTTATATAGCGCTTTTCTGGGTACCCAAAGTCGCTTTACAGAAAGAAGTACAGACATATTTATTAGAAAACTATTTAAAAAGGTTTAAAAGGTTAAAAACTAGAAATCACAGTTTTTACACAAAATAGCCGATCTACAAGCTCACGCTGCGACACACTGGACAACACTGGACAGCTTCTCAAAGTCTTTGTCTCTCAGGGCACGACTCAGGTGGAGAGACGTGGATTGGGTGGATGTTTATCGGAGGTGCCGTGCCCCGTCGCGGTCCATTTGGTTCCATTTGAACAATCTGGACCCAATGCACATCACACTGTGTGTGTGTGTGTATGTGTGTGCGTGCGTGCGTGCGTGCGTGCGTGCGTGCGTGCGTGCGTGCGTGCGTGCGTGCGTGTGTGTGTGTTTCCTTGAGGTATGTGATTTTTATAGAATATAAATAGAATAGAAAAGCCAAAAACTAATCTTAAGAAAATAAGAGGGTCTCGACCCACAGGTTGAGAACCACTGTGCTACTTTTACATGTCAACGACCCCAGATGACCCTAACGGTGACCCCAGATGACCCTAACGGTGACCCCAGATGACCCTAACGGTGACCCCAGATGACCCTATCAGTGACTCCATGGAAACCAAAACATATTGATTATGTAAACACCCCCCCCACCACACCTGGTCCTGATTATTACATTATGATACAACACACTGTCTGTCTGTCCTCACAGCCTGTCTGTCTGTCTGTCCTCACAGCCCGTCTGTCTGTCCTCACAGCCTGTCTGTCTGTCTGTCCTCACAGCCTGTCTGTCTGTCTGTCTGTCCTCACAGCCTGTCTGTCTGTCTGTCCTCACAGCCTGTCTGTCTGTCTGTCCTCACTGTCTGTCTGTCCTCACAGCCTGTCTGTCTGTCTGTCCTCACAGCCTGTCTGTCTGTCTGTCCTCACAGCCTGTCTGTCTGTCCTCACAGCCTGTCTGTCTGTCCTCACAGCCTGTCTGTCCTCACAGCCCGTCTGTCTGTCCTCACAGCCTGTCTGTCTGTCCTCACAGCCTGTCTGTCCTCACAGCCTGTCTGTCTGTCCTCACAGCCCGTCTGTCTGTCCTCACAGCCCGTCTGTCTGTCCTCACAGCCCGTCTGTCTGTCCTCACAGCCCGTCTGTCTGTCCTCACAGCCCGTCTGTCTGTCCTCACAGCCCGTCTGTCTGTCCTCACAGCCCGTCTGTCTGTCCCAGCCCGTCTGTCTGTCCTCACAGCCCGTCTGTCTGTCCTCACAGCCCGTCTGTCTGTCCTCACAGCCCGTCTGCTGTCTGTCCTCACAGCCCTGCTGTCTGTCCTCACAGCCCGTCTGTCTGTCCTCACAGCCCGTCTGTCTGTCCTCACTGTCTGTCCTCACTGTCTGTCCTCACTGTCTGTCTGTCTGTCCTCACAGCCTGTCTGTCTGTCCTCACAGCCTGTCTGTCCTCACAGCCTGTCTGTCCTCACAGCCTGTCTGTCTGTCTGTCTGTCCTCACAGCCTGTCTGTCCTCACAGCCTGTCTGTCTGTCCTCACACAGAGACACAGAGGAGTCAGTGAACAACCTAAACCCAGCGTAAAGCGGTTGAGTGAAGGTGTTCTGGAAGGTGTACAGGTGAGTCAGAGTGTCCTCTAACACTCTGTAGAAGGACAGAGTCCCAGCGGGACGGTCCAGATATACGGCTACTCTGTTGGAGCCAGAGGGATAGATAGGAAGGTAAGTCGTCTTACTATTGTGTTTGACAGAGTAAAAGTCACCACGCTGACCATCTCTACAGAGCAGAACCCAGGACCGTTCATTCCCTCCAAGCTCACAGTCCAGACCGTCTCCTTTCCTACTGATGTCTCCGTCAGTCACTCCTATCCAAACCACTCCACTGAACTGTACCTCACTGTAGCAGCGTTCATCTAGACTCTCTGAACTCAGGACCTGAGCAGCTCTATCAAACCTGTCAGGATGGTCAGGATATGAATGAGGCTGACCATCCTGATGGGTCACCTTCCTGTTGTTCTCAGACAGAGAGAGGTCACAGTGTGCTGTGTTTGTGTCCAGAGTGAGACGCTGGAAATCTGATGAGAAAACAACACAGTACACATTAAATACATCCTTCACTGAATGATACGTGCACGGAGCACAACCACACACACACACACACGCGCACACACGCACGCACGCACGCACACACACACACACACACACACACACGCGCGCACACGCACACACACACGCACACACACACACACACACACACACACACACACTTAAATAGCCAACGTATAAAATATGGATGAACCCTTTTTGGTGTTAGCATCATGTTATGCTTTAGCCATTGAAAAATAGCAGATCTACAAGCTCATAGCGCGCCACCGAGTGGCGCGCTACGAGCTTGTAGGTCTGCTATTTTTGAAAAACCGAAGAACGACCCACGACCCACGGACCCCTGGAACCCTCCACGGACCCCTGGAACCCTCCACGGACCCCTGAACCCTCCACGGACCCCTGGAACCCTCCACGGACCCCTGGAACCCTCCACGGACCCCCTGGAACCGTCCACAGACCCCCTGGAACCCTCCACAGACCCCTGGAACCGTCCACAGACCCCCTGGAACCCTCCACAGACCCCCTGGAACCCTCCACGGACCCCCTGGAACCCCCCACGGACCCCCTGGAACCCCCCACAGACCCCCTGGAACCCCCCACGGACCCCCTGGAACCCCCACGGACCCCCTGGAACCCCCCACGGACCCCTGGAACCCCCCACCGACCCCTGGAACCCCACAAAGACCCCCTGTAACCCCCCACTGACCCCCTGGAACCGTCCACAGACCCCCTGGAACCCTCCACAGACCCCCTGGAACCGTCCACAGACCCCCTGGAACCGTCCACAGACCCCCTGGAACCCTCCACAGACCCCTGGAACCCCCCACGGACCCCCTGGAACCGTCCACGGACCCCCTGGAACCCTCCACAGACCCCCTGGAACCCTCCACAGATCCCCTGGAACCCCCCACGGACCCCCTGGAACCCCCCACAGATCCCTGGAACCCCCCACCGACCCCTGGAACCCCACAAAGACCCCCTGTAACCCCCCACTGACCCCCTGGAACCCTCCACAGACTCCTGGAACCGTCCACAGACCCCCTGGAACCCTCCACAGACCCCCTGGAACCCTCCACAGACCCCTGGAACCCCCCACGGACCCCCTGCAACCCCCCACTGACCCCCTGGAACCGTCCACGGACCCCCTGGAACCCTCCAAGGACACACACACACACACAGTATCAGATGTACAAGCTCAAAGATCGGCACGCAGTGATGCGCTGTGAGCTTGTAGATCTGCTATTTTTAAATAGCCAACGTATAAAACATGGATAAAGTGTTTAACCCATTTTGGGCGGGAACCCATTTTGGTGTTGGCATCATGTTATGCTTTAGCCATTGAAAAATAGCAGATCTAGGTCTGCTATTTTTGAAAAATCGAAGAACCCCCCACGGACCCCCTGGAACCCTCCACAGACCCCCTGGAACCCTCCACAGACCCCTGGAACCGTCCACAGACCCCTGGAACCCTCCACAGATCCCTGGAACCCTCCACAGACCCCTGGAACCCTCCACAGATCCCTGGAACCCTCCACAGACCCCTGGAACCCCCCACAGACCCCCTGGAACCCTCCACGGACCCCCTGGAACCCCCCACAGACTCCTGGAACCCCCCACAGACCCCCTGGAACCCTCCACAGACCCCTGGAACCGTCCACAGACCCCCTGGAACCCCCCACAGACCCCCTGGAACCCTCCACAGACCCCTGGAACCCTCCACGGACCCCCTGGAACCCCCCACGGACCCCTGGAACCCTCCCCAGACCCCCTGGAACCCTCCACAGACCCCTGGAACCGTCCACAGACCCCTGGAACCCCCCAAGGACCCCCTAGGAACCCCCCCCCACGGACCCCTGGAACCCTCCACAGACCCCCTGGAACCCCCCACGGACCCCTGGAACCCCACAAAGACCCCCTGTAACCGCCCAAGGACCCCCTGGAACCCTCCAAGGACACACACACACACAGTATCAGATGTACAAGCTCAAAGATCGGCACGCAGTGATGCGCTGTGAGCTTGTAGATCTGCTATTTTTAAATAGCCAACGTATAAAACATGGATAAAGTGTTTAACCCATTTTGGGCGGGAACCCATTTTGGTGTTGGCATCATGTTATGCTTTAGCTATTGAAAAATAGCAGATCTACAAGCTCATAGCGCGCCACCGAGTGGCGCGCTATGAGCTTGTAGGTCTGCTATTTTTGAAAAATCGAAGAACGACCCACGACCCACGGACCCCCTGGAACCCCCCAAGGACCCCCTGGAACCCCCCCAAGGACCCCCTGGAACCCTCCACAGACCCCTGGAACCCCCCAAGGACCCCCTGGAACCCTCCACAGACCCCTGGAACCCCCCAAGGACCCCCTGGAACCCCCCACAGACCCCCTGGAACCCCCCACAGACCCCCTGGAACCCTCCACAGACCCCCTGGAACAGTCCACGGACCCCCTGGAACCCCCCACAGACCCCCTGGAACCGTCCACGGACCCCCTGGAACCGTCCACGGACCCCTGGAACCCTCCACAGACCCCTGGAACCCCCCAAGGACCCCCTGGAACCCCCCACAGACCCCCTGGAACTGTCCACGGACCCCCTGGAACCCCCTAAGGACCCCCTGGAACAGACAGACAGACAGACAGACTCACGTGTTGTAAGGAGTTGAGGTTTAGTCCAGTGTTCTCCTCCATGATTCACACTGTAGGAAGTAGAACAACAATGAATCAAGTCAAAACCTGCTGCTTAATGTCTCACATCGGCCTGTTTTAGTCCCACCAAATATTTACTAAACACATTTTGTCATCATTCTCCCACAGACTCTGTCCAAACATCACACACATTGGTACCATATCTCTGTGGTCATGTGATTAAGACTCTGTCCAAACATCACACACATTGGTACCATATCTCTGTGGTCATGTGATTAACACGTATCTCTCAGATTTGGATTAGATTGAGGAACAAAATGCTCTCTCTCTAGAACCATGGAACATAGACACTATCTACTGTATATTAATCTATGTTATAGAACCATGGAACATAGACACTATCTACTGTATATTAAATCTCTGCTAGAATGAACCATGGATCATATGGTAATATGATATGATAATATGGGAAACTGCATTTATAAAGCGCTTTACATTACAATGTAGTTCACATTCACCCACCGATGGCAGAGGAAAACATGCATGCTCATCGGGAGCTGTTAGGGGTTCAGAGAGTCTTGCTCAAGGACACTTCGACATGTAGCAGCCAGGAGGAGCCGGGAATTTAACCTGGAACCTTTGACGGCCGCTCTACACAAGTCTACTCACTTGACAGTCTCCAGGGCAGCAGACAGCTTCTTCAGAGCAGAGTCTCCTAAGTGGCTGAAGTTCAAGTCCAGCTGTTTCAGCTGGGAGGAGGGGTTGGAGGTCACAGCTGAAGCCAGAGAAGAACAGCCTTCCTCTGTGACTCCACAGCCTGACAACCTGCAGAGAAATACACATTTAACAAAGTGCTGTGTTGATGTTCAAGTAGAGATCCACACAGAGAGAACACACATTCTTTACCCCAGGATCTGCAGTCCACACTGTGGACTCTTCATTAACGCAGAGAGCTGGAGCAGTTGTGATTCCTGCAGGCAGATGAAACTGAGGTCCAATTCTTTCAGATGGAGAAGATTAGAGCTGAGAGCTGAGAGCAGAACTTCAAATCCTGTCTGTGTGAAGGTACAGCCAGCAAGTCTGTAATTACACATGAAATATCTGGACTGAATATCAGAGGTTTGGAGTAAAGACCCCAAGAGATGGAAAGAGAAGGCAGGGATAATGTGAAGTAAATCATCATAATCTTAATCTTCCAACATAGGAATTGTGTGTGTGTGTGTGTGTGTGTGTGTGTGTGTGTGTGTGTGTGTGTGTGTGTGTGTGTGTGTGTATTTACTGTACCGTAGCATTGATAATGATAATCCCCTAGCAGCCATGATGGATCACATATTGTAGTTACTGTACCGTAGCATTGATAATGATAATCCCCTAGCAGCCATGATGGATCACATATTGTAGTTACTGTACCGTAGCATTGATAATGATAATCCCCTAGCAGCCATGATGGATCACATATTGTAGTTACTGTACCGTAGCATTGATAATGATAATCCCCTAGCAGCCATGATGGATCACATATTGTAGTTACTGTACTGTAGCATTGTGATGTGAGAGTGTGAACTAGACAACACAAACTCTGACCATATTATTATTCTAATCAGTGGGATACCATGATGTCAACTTTATTAACACTCTTATTATTAAGAATCAAACTATAAATAATAAAACAGAACTAATGTAAATGATAATGTGACCTCAGTATCTCCAGATGACAGTTTGGACTCTTCAATGCAGCAGAGAGCAGGTCCATGGATGGATCATCTATGTTATTATAACTGATGTCCAATTCTCTCAGATGTGAAGGATTAGAGCTGAGAGCTGAAGCCACAATCTCACAATCTGCCTCTCCGAGTTGACAGCCATCAAGTCTGTAAATGTAGATGATGTAAAATCAGTGATCATCAACACGGATTAGATCAAATTCATGTTCAATGAAATGAACTATAAAGTGTAATGTAAATGTACCAATGTGTAGTTGGTCAGATATTTACAGGTCATATAAGAACAGTCTAGATGGTCAGATATTGACAGGTCATGTTTCTATGTCAGTCGTTCTTCGATTAAAATAGCAGACCTACAAGCTCATAGCTCGCCACCGAGTGGCGCGCTATGAGCTTGTAGATCTGCTATTTTTCAATAGCTAAAGCATAACATAATGCTAACACCAAAAGGGGTTTCCCGCCCAAAATGGTTTAATACTACATTGATTGATATATGAATGTTCTCTTATTTTTTTTTCCTTTGTTCTCTGTGAGTGTCAGTCAGTTCCATTTAGGCAACACACACACACACACACACACACACACACACACACACACACACACTTTGAGACCCGATTATTATTATAGTAATTAGGTGTGATGGTAGATTGATTCTAACAGGTTTTCTATCCACATGACTACTAACCGAGCCTTTCTGCTGTTCCTCACAGCTGGGAGTAGTCTGGATCTCGACTGCCATTGTGCTGCTGCTGGTATCTTGTATTGGTGCAGGTCAAACTCCTCCAGAACCTCCTCTGACGTCAGCAGCATGAAGGCCAGAGCTGAACACTGGCTCTCAGACAGTTCTGTCTTTGATCTGTCCGCTGACTTCAGGTACTGTTGGATCTCCTGATGTACTGAGTGGTCGTTCATCTCCATCAGACAGTGGAAGATGTTGATGAATCTGTCAGGAGAGAGACTCTCATCTACCATTTTCATCTCCTTCAGGTTGTTGATGACTCTCTGGATGCTCTCTGGACTGTTCTCTGTGTGACCCAGCAGGCCTCCTAACAGACTCTGGTTGGACTCCAGCGAGAGGCCATGAAGGAAGCGGACAAAGAGGTCCAGGTGGCCGTTCTTACTCTTCAGGGCTTTTTCGCTGGCTCTCTGCAGGAAGTCCTCCAAGGAACTGACATCATCTCCCAGGAATGTCTTCAGTACCTTCATGTTCTTCTGTGTGTCTTCTTCTTCTCCTCCTCCTCCTCCTTCCATACTCATCAGGGATTCTGCGATGGCTCTCTGCAGGAAGACGTCGTCTTCGTCTTCTCCTCCTCCTCCTCCTCCTCCTCCTCCTCCTCCTCCTCCTCCTCCTCCTCCTCCTCCTCCCAGGGATGTCTTCAGTACCTTCATGTTCTCCTGTGTGAAACAGTGCATCAGGTAGACTGCAGCCAGGAACTCCTGGATGCTCAGATGAACAAAGCTGTAGATCTTTCTCTGAGATTGAACGGTCTCTTCTTTGAAGATCTCTGTGCACACTCCCGAGTACAGCGCGGCGTGGTTCACATCGAGACCACACTCTTCCAGGTCTTCTTGGTAGAACATGAGGCTGCCTTTCTCCAGATGTACAAACGCCAGCAGGCACAGCTGCAGAAGAACATCCCTGTCAGTCTCGCCATACTTCGTCTTCATCCTTTTTATCATGAGCGAGATGAAGAGGCTGAACATCCCGGTCAGGTTCTTGGGCATCTGTCCTCTCTTGCCTGTCTTCACCAGGTCCTCCACAACGGTAGCGGTCATCCAACAGAAGACTGGGATGTGACACATGATGTGGATGCTCTTTGATGTCTTCACGTGTGAGATGATGGTGCTGGCCAGCTCCTCATCATCACTGAACATCTTCCTGAAGAACTCCTCCTTCTGGGGGTCTGTGAACCCTCGTATTTCTGTCACCATGTCAACGCATTCAGGAGGGATCTGATTGGCTGCTGCAGGTCTGGTGGTTATCCAGAGGAGAGCCGAGGGGAGCAGATTCCTCTTGATGAGGTTCGTCAGCAGCAGGCCCACCGATGATGTCACCGTGACATCAGAGATGACGTCATTGTTGTCGAAGTCGTCAGAATTGACGTCGATGTTCTGGAATTTCAGCGGAAACCTGCTTTCGTCGAGACCATCGAAGATGAAGCCAACTTTCCAGGCAGCGAGCTCCTCTGCTGTGACCTTCTTTAACGTTGGATGGAAAACATGGATCAGTGAGAGAAGACTGTGCTGCTGATCTCGGACCAAGTTCAGCTCCCGGAATGCGAAGAGAACCAGGAGATTGATGTCTTGGTTCTCCAAACCTCTCGCCCAGTCCAGAGCGAACTTACGCACGGAGAATGTCTTCCCGATGCCAGCGATGCCATTGGTCAGAACTCTGCTGCTGGGTGTGTCTCTGCCAGGGAGGACGGTCTTAAAGATGGAACGGCACTTGATTATGACGTCATAGAGGGTCTTCATGCTGGAGGCGGTCTCAAGCTGCCACAGCTCATGTTGCTGATTAACCCCTTTACTCCCTCCCGCTGATAGGTGGAGGTCTGTGTAGATGTCGGAGAGGGAGGAGGGCTCTTCAGTGACGTATGCCACATGTTCAAGACCGTCCAAAGTGACCCTATAGACCTTTAAATACTCCGGCAGACGGACATCTGATATGAGGAGACAATTAATACATGTTAAACATTATGCTTCATTTACAACTTTACATTGAACAATCCATAGCATTAGAACTACTATGTATATATCCTACAGAAAATCTGAATTTGTAAAAGAAAAAAGGAGAGAATTGGCTAAAATAAACAAGATTGGATGTTTTTTTTAGTGTAAATGTATGTGTTTATCATCAGTATTTGTATTTGGACAATGAGACAGGAATACAACGTGTATATTTAATCTGATGAGTCTGCTGCTGTTTAAACATTTCATTCATTGAAATAAAAGGTTGGTGTAAAATGTGTCCAGTCTTACTGTGTCCAGGTGTGGTTCGACTGGATGTCTTCTGTCCAGGTGTGTTTCTGAATGTCTTCTGTCCAGGTGTGTTTCTGAATGTCTCTCTGTGGAGATGAAGACAATAGAACATATACATATAGATGAAGACAATAGAATATATACATATAGATACATATAGATGAAGACAATAGAATATATACATATAGATACATAATTGTATCTAACGGTTAATTTTCCAGCCGGGTAGCCGATGGCCCTAACCTAAATGTAATATGCATGTATAGGCTACAATAATTAAAGTTGGTAGACGAATGCTATAAATTTATTCATGCTCATTTTTAAAAGACAAACTAAATGTTGTTAAAGCAACATTTAACAATATAAATAAATAGTTGTAGGCTTAATCATCAATAAACAACACATCGCATCTGCGCGTCTACAGTACAGAGGTCCGCCGGTTCTAGTCCAAAACATAAATAAGTCCAGTCCAGATCTGAGCAGCCTATAGCCTAACTATAAAGCCACTGGACGCATCATGGGCTGAGCCTTTTTTAATTATTAACCCATTTTAGGCGGGAACCTCTTTTGGTGTTAGCATTACGTTATACTTTAGCTATTAAAAAATAGCAGATCTACAAGCTCAAAGCGCGCCACCGAGTGGCGCGCTACGAGCCTGTAGGTCTGCTATTTTTGAAAAATCGAAGAACGACTGACATAGAAACAGCTTTTTCAGAAAACTGTCATTTTCAAACAGGCATTTTTAGAATCTGATCTCAGGTCAGAATGGGTTAAGGAAGATCAGCATGCATGTCACCGTGTTCTGTTTGTTGACTTTTCGCTGACGAGAAACCCCTCCAACATGGATAGCACATGGCTAACTTGATAGCCGTAAGCCGTGCCAGTGTGGGGAGACGGAGTACAACAGAGAACTTTGGGACATTGAGGGGGCAGAAAACAGCGCCCGAGCAGCGCTGTTCATGCAGCCTGGAGTGTGACAAGCTGGGCGGCGCAAATAACAGCAATTTTAGGCATGTGTGCAACATGACAACTGTTTTGTACAGTGACAACTACAGTCTCTGTAATGTTTATGTTGTACTATTACTAAAAACTATCTAAAATAAAGGGATTTAAGATCAGAACACGCATTTATTATTATGCAAATTAACCGTAAAGCTGATAAGCATACTCGGATATTTCTTAACGGTTGGCTAACCGGCTATCGGGTATGGGCTCTGATGATGCAGAGGAGAGAACACGCCCCCAGCGCCCACAGCGGGAATCGAACCCAGGACCTTCTAGCTCTGAGGCGACAACACTACCGGCTGTACCACTGTCCCCCCTCTTGGTTTTATTTTTTATAAAGATTTTAAACTTAATAAACAAATCAGCTCCGTCAGCTGGAGATGGTTATCCATGCTTTGATTTCATCAAGAATAGATTATTGCAACTCTTTGTATATTGGCATCGACCAGGCGTCACTCAGGCGTTTACAGCTAGTGCAGAACACAGCTGACCGCCTTCTCACAGTCACTATAAAATATGTTAGTGTATATTGTATAGTGTTATAGTGTATATTGTATATGTTAGTGTATAATATATTGTATAGTGTTATAGGGCCTGATTCACAACGGCGTTTACGATGATAACATGACGTGAAGCTAGCGGAAAGGCATTTACGTGGATTTCCCACATTAATTTGGAATTCATGGAAATGGCCGTGAACTTGACGCTCACGTAGGTTGGTCGGAAACTCCGTCAAATCCTACGGGACGTCTTTAGGTGGCGGAGACATTTGCGGAAGCATACACGTGCGTATAGATTTATTCAGAAGGCTTTAGTCTTCATGCTGAATCAATAAATTGTTCCCAAATCTCAGATAAAATATGTAGGCATGTGTCCCCAACATATTGGTCGATCAGCACAAAATAAATGATAGCCTATATAATAAAAGCTGAGTGCACTTGTATGCCTAAATGCATGCATTTCCCATACAGAAACTTCCCCTGCAAGCCCGACACCTTTTTATTTATTCATTAGGATATTACTATAGCATGCGCGATTGCGCTTCTCACTCGACAGCTTTCTACTCGCAGTGCAACGCGTTGTGAGCTTGTAGATCGGCTCTCGCGCATGTTAAAAAACAAACTCACAATTATAATAAGAACATAGGCTTATCTGCATTCTGCACTACGAATCCAACATTGTTTAGTGTAGTAATGCCTGCAGTAGGCGGCAGGCCTATTGAAATTGTTTTGTTACGGAGCACCTTGAGTCAGTTGACTGTCGGTCGGTCGGTGTGTGTGTGTGTGTGTGTGTGTGTGTGTGTGTGTGTGTGTGTGTGGGGGGGGGGGGGGGGGGGCGGGGCAGACAGCAGCGTGCTGCCGATCTGATTCACATTGGAAAATGAATAGGGCTATATAGCCCTATATAAAAAAATAGAAGACCACATTAGCCTAATGAATGGCATCAGCGTGTTTGAAAGCCGGCCAGTCATATCATAGTTTTAAGCCAGCTCACCTCCACTCGCGCTTGTTCGCAAATATGAAGGACAGACTTTATAATCATATTGATATTGATCACATGCATGGATGCCACACACAGAATAGTTTAACTCACTGGATAAACTCACTGGATTATAATTTCTTAATTCTTCAGACAAGAGGATCCCAATTATTCACTTATGAATGTATAGGCTATAGCCTACTGTTCTTTATCGCGCAAACCATGCCCCCCTCTCTCTCTTTCTCTCTCTCTCTCTCTCAAAAGACGACTTTTGCATTGACATATATCCGATATTTTAAATATCGGATAGCCTATGTTTTACCTCTGACTGCAAAGGTGTGAGTGCAGCACCCGCCTTGGTCCCGAACTTAATTCAATACATTATAATTATATCGCTTCAGCAGCGGAGCACGCACCGTTGTAACTTACAACGGTGCGTGCTCTGCTGAAGCAATAGAATTATAATTTCCATTGGTGTCCTTGATGGATTGATGTCAGTTTGTACATATATAGTAGCCTACAGTGGTAATATACAATGGTGCAAAAACGACATAACATAAAAGCCCTAACTGTCCTGCTCCTACATGTGTAGAATTATTACATTAATAGAGTGCGGGCTATATTCATAGCAGTGTACCGCGGCTGTGAAGCCGCATAGTCTGCGGCTGCAAAGCCTTTTTTCTTTTTTTGACAGACCAAACTGCTGTCTGCTGAGTCATGCTTGAAGCCTTTTATGGTGCGATATGGGGCGTGGATCAATGCAAATGAGGTTGTCGGGTGCTTTTCCGATCACTTTGCACGCGCTGCATTCAGTATGACATACACCTGCGATACGCCAGCGCACCTGTGGTACACACCGCTCTCTGAATAACACGTCATCTCAACGTAGCTTGATCGGACGGATAAATACGATATCTGTTTCCGCCACAGTGTAACGGTGGCGTATTTCTTTTTAATGAATCAGGCCCATAGTGTATATTGTATAGTGTTATAGTGTATATTGTATAGTGTTACAGTGTTACAGTGTTGTATATATTTATAGGAGGGTTGACATACTGTGAATCAGGAGGTCCAGGTTCGTTACTGAAGTCAGGAGGATTTCCTTTAGACCAGTCACTCTTCACAGACAGAAGGCTGGGAGTTGGAGACTCTGCTCTGTGGTGGACACTTCTGGAATCATACAGAAAGAAATAACAATACATAAACAACAGAGACAGTGAATAATACTACTAGAAATAATACTAGGTAAATAACAGACAGTAATTAGCATAACAGTAGCTTGTATTCCATGTAGTACAAACGGTGCAATGGAATGATTTGCCCAAGGAGATAAAGACAAGTGCCTCTCTAAACACTTAAAACTTAGGTCAGGATTGAGAAGGTGTTTTTAGAATCCTGAATGGGTCTGTTGAATTGAGCAATTGTAACAGTTTTCTCCTTAACACATTCCTACCAGGATTACTGCATGTTTTTGTGAGGGTACCCTAGGGGACACGGGGAGAACATGTGAGGGTACCTACCCTAGGGGACACGGGGAGAACATGTGAGGGTACCTACCCTAGGGGACACGGGGAGAACATGTGAGGGTACCTATCCTAGGGGACACGGGGAGAACATGTGAGGGTACCTACCCTAGGGGACACGGGGAGAACATGTGAGGGTACCTACCCTAGGGGACACGGGGAGAACATGTGAGGGCACCTACCCTAGGGGACACGGGGAGAACATGTGAGGGCACCTACCCTAGGGGACACGGGGAGAACATGTTAGGGTACTATACCCTAGGGTACACGGGGAGAACATGTGAGGGTACCTACCCTAGGGGACACGGGGAGAACATGTGAGGGTACCTACCCTAGGGGAGACGGGGAGAACATGTGAGGGTACCTACCCTAGGGGAAACAGGGAGAACATGTGAGGGTACCTACCCTAGGGGAAACGGGGAGAACATACAAACTCCACACAGAAAGGCTGTTTCACCAACCCCGCCTCGGGTATGGGCTCTGATGACGCAGAGGAGAGAACACGCCCCCAGCGCCCAAAGCGGGAATCGAACCCAGGACCTTTTAGCTGTGAGGCGACAACACTACCGGCTGTACCACTGTCCCCCCTCTTGGTTTTATTTTTGATATAGATTTTAAACTTAATAAACAAATCAGCTTGTTCATTAAAACTCTCTTCTTCCAATCATCACCACGGTCAAATCCTACCTCCCCCTAAAAACTGCTGGAGATGGTTATCCATGCTTTGATTTCATCAAGAATAGATTATTGCAACTCTTTGTATATTGGCATCGACCAGGCGTCACTCAGGCGTTTACAGCTAGTGCAGAACACAGCTGACCGCCTTCTCACCGGCACTATAAAATATGTTATAGTGTAAATTGTATAGTGTTATAGTGTATATTGTATAGTGTTACAGTGTTATAGTTTTGTATATATTTATAGGAGGGTTGACATACTGTGAATCAGGAGGTCCAGGTTCGTTACTGAAGTCAGGAGGATTTCCTTTAGACCAGTCACTCTTCACAGACAGAAGGCTGGGAGTTGGAGACTCTGCTCTGTGGTGGACACTTCTGGAATCATACAGACAGAAATAACAATACATAAACAACAGAGACCGTGAAAAATACTACTAGAAATAATACTAAGTAAATAACAGACAGTAATTAGCATAACAATAGCTTGTATTCCATGTAGTACAAACGGTGCAATGGAATGATTTGCCCAAGGAGATAAAGACAAGTGCCTCTCTAAACACTTAAAACTTAGGTCAGGATTGAGAAGGCGTTTTTAGAATCCTGAATGGGTCTGTTGAATTGAGTAATTGTAACAGTTATCTCCTTAACACATTCCGACCAGGATTACTGCATGTTTTTGTGAGGGTACCTACCCTAGGGGACATAGGGAGAACATGTGAGGGTACCTACCCTAGGGGACACGGGGAGAACATGTGAGGGTACTATACCCTAGGGGACACGGGGAGAACATGTTAGGGTACTATACCCTAGGGGACACGGGGAGAACATGTGAGGGTACCTACCCTAGGGGACAACATGTGAGGGTACCTACCCTAGGGGACACGGGGAGAACATGTGAGGGTACTATACCCTAGGGGACACGGGGAGAACATGTGAGGGTACCTACCCTAGGGGACACGGGAGAACATGTGAGGGTACCTACTAGGGATGTCAGGGGTTAACCGACTAACCGGTTAGCCGACCGTTAAGAAACATCCGGATATTATTATCAGCTTTAACGGTTAATTTGCATAATAATAAATGCGTGTTCTGATCTTAAATCCCTTTATTTTAGATAGTTTTTAGTAATAGTACAACATAAACATTACAGAGACTGTACTTGTCACTGTACAATACTTTAAAACAGTTGTCATGTTGCACACATGCCTAAAATTGCTCTTATTTGCGCCGCCCAGCTTGTCACACTCCAGGCTGCATGAACAGCGCTCTGGCTCTGTTCTCTGCCCCCTCAATGTCCCCGTTCTCTGTTGTATTTCAATGGCTAGTTGGCGACAAGCCTACAACGGTAGCGTTGTGGTAGTCAAAATGTAAGCGAGTGACAGGCTGACAGCGAGACGAGATTAACACATGTCGACCGTATCAATGCAGAGACCTACATTATTAAATCCATTATTGGCCATTTGGCCTGGAGGGAGAACGTTTACAGCCGCTGTCGCTTCCTCCTCAACCTCCTCCTCCTATCCGTCTCCTCGAGTCCCCACACTGTCTGGCACGGCTTACGGCTATCAAGTTAGCCATGTGCTATCGATGTTTGAGGGTTTTCTCGTCAGCGAAAAGTCAACAAACAGAACACGGTGACATGCATGCTGATCTTCCTTAATAATAAAAAAAGACTTAGCCCATGCGTCCAGTGGCTTTATAGGTATAGGTTGCTTAGATCTGGACTGGATTTATTTATGTTTTGGACTAGAACCCGGCGGACCTCTGTAGGCTACTGTAGACGCGGAGATGCGATGCGTTGTTTATTGATGATTTATTTATATTGTTAAATGTTGCTTTTTAGTTTGTCTTTTAAAAAGGAGCATAAATAAATGTATACCATTCGTCTACCAACTTTAATTATGTAGCCTATACATGCATATTACATTTGGGGTAGCCTATTAAAAAAAAGAAAAAAAATCAACCACTATCCGTTAATGACCCGGTTAATCCTATCGGCTAACCGGCTGGGAAACTATCCGTTACTGACATCCCTAGTACCTACCCTAGGGTACACGGGGAGAACATGTGAGGGTACCTACCCTAGGGGACACGGGGAGAACATGTGAGGGTACCTACCCTAGGGGAAACGGGGAGAACATACAAACTCCACACAGAAAGGCCGTTTCGCCAACCCCGCCTCGGGTATGGGCTCTGGTGACGCAGAGGAGAGAACACGCCCCCAGCACCCAAAGCGGGAATCGAACCCAGAACCTTCTAGCTGTGAGGCGACAACACTACCGGCTGTACCACTGTCCCCCCTCTTGGTTTTATTTTTTATATAGATTTTAAACTTAATAAACAAATCGGCTCCGTTGTTAAAACTCTCTTCTTCCAATCATCACCACGGTCAAATCCTACCTCCCCCTAAAAACAGCTGGAGATGGTTATCCATGCTTTGATTTCATCAAGAATAGATTATTGCAACTCTTTGTATATTGGCATCGACCAGGCGTCACTCAGGCGTTTACAGCTAGTGCAGAACACAGCTGACCGCCTTCTCACAGTCACTATAAAATATGTTATAGTGTAAATTGTATAGTGTTATAGTGTATATTGTATAGTGTTAGTGTTATAGTGTTGTATATATTTATAGGAGGGTTGACATACTGTGAATCAGGAGGTCCAGGTTCGTTACTGAAGTCAGGAGGATTTCCTTTAGACCAGTCACTCTTCACAGACAGAAGGCTGGGAGTTGGAGACTCTGCTCTGTGGTGGACACTTCTGGAATCATACAGACAGAAATAACAATACATAAACAACAGAGACCGTGAACAATACTACTAGAAATAATACTAAGTAAATAACAGGACCGTCTGCTAAATGCCTAAATTGTAAATTGTAACAGACAGTAATTAGCATAACAGTAGCTTGTATTCCATGTAGTACAAACGGTGCAATGGAATGATTTGCCCAAGGAGATAAAGACAAGTGCCTCTCTAAACACTTAAAACTTAGGTCAGGATTGAGAAGGCGTTTTTAGAATCCTGAATGGGTCTGTTGAATTGAGCAATTGTAACAGTTTTCTCCTTAACACATTCCGACCAGGATTACTTCATGCTTTTGTGAGGGTACCCTATGGGACACGGGGAGAACATGTGAGGGTACCTACCCTAGGGGACACGGGGGGAACATGTGAGGGTACCTACCCTAGGGGACACGGGGGGGAACATGTGAGGGTACCTACCCTAGGGGACACGGGGAGAACATGTGAGGGTACCTACCCTAGGGGACACGGGGAGAACATGTGAGGGTACCTACCCTAGGGGACACGGGGGGAACATGTGAGGGTACCTACCCTAGGGGACACGGGGAGAACATGTGAGGGTACCTACCCTAGGGGACACGGGGGGAACATGTGAGGGTACCTACCCTAGGGGACACGGGGAGAACATGTGAGGGTACCTACCCTAGGGGACACGGGGAGAACATGTGAGGGTACCTACCCTAGGGGACACAGTAATTGTAATTGTGAGTTTGTTTTTTAACATGCAGTGCGAGTCCTCGGGAGCCGATCTACAAGCTCACAACGTTGCACTGCGAGTAGCCTAGAGAAAGCTGTCAAGTGAGCAGCGCAATCGCGCATGCTATAGAAATATCCTAATAAATAAATAAAAAGGTGTTGCTTGCAGGGGCAGTTTCCTTATGGGACTTGCCTCTAGAATGCATGCATAGGCATACAAGTGCACTCGGCTTTTATATATATATAATTTTTTTATGTGCTGAACAATGTTATGGAGTAGGGACACATGCCTACATATTTTATCTGCGATTTGGGAACTATTTATTGATTCAGCATGAAGACTAAAGCCTTCTGAATGCTTGCGTAGATTCGTCCGCCACCTAAAGAGGTTCCATAGGATTTGACGGAGTTTCCGAACAACCTACGTGAGCGTCAAGTTCACGGCCATTTCCATGAATTCCAAATTAATGTGGGAAATCCACGTAAATGTCACGTCATGTTATCGTAAACGCCGTTGTGAATCTGGCCCATAGTGTATATTGTATAGTGTTAGTGTATATTGTATAGTGTTACAGTGTTATAGTGTTGTATATATTTATAGGAGGGTTGACATACTGTGAATCAGGAGGTCCAGGTTCGTTACTGAAGTCAGGAGGATTTCCTTTAGACCAGTCACTCTTCACAGACAGAAGGCTGGGAGTTGGAGACTCTGCTCTGTGGTGGACACTTCTGGAATCATACAGACAGAAATAACAATACATAAACAACAGAGACAGTGAATAATACTACTAGAAATAATACTAAGTAAATAACAGACAGTAATTAGCATAACAGTAGCTTGTATTCCATGTAGTACAAACGGTGCAATGGAATGATTTGCCCAAGGAGATAAAGACAAGTGCCTCTCTAAACACTTAAAACTTAGGTCAGGATTGAGAAGGCGTTTTTAGAATCCTGAATGGGTCTGTTGAATTGAGCAATTGTAACAGTTATCTCCTTAACACATTCCGACCAGGATTACTGCGTGTTTTTGTGAGGGTACCTACCCTAGGAGACACGGGGAGAACATGTGAGGGTACCTACCCTAGGGGACATGGGGAGAACATGTGAGGGTACCTACCCTAGGGGACACGGGGAGAACATGTGAGGGTACCTACCCTAGGGGACACGGGGAGAACATGTGAGGGTACCTACCCTAGGGGACACGGGGAGAACATGTGAGGGTACCTACCCTAGGGGACACGCGGAGAACATGTGAGGGTACTATACCCTAAGGGAAACGGGGAGAACATACAAACTCCACACAGAAAGGCCGTTTCGCCAACCCCGCCTCGGGTATGGGCTCTGATGACGCAGAGGAGAGAACACGCCCCCAGCGCCCACAGCGGGAATCGAACCCAGGACCTTCTAGCTGTGAGGCGACAACACTACCGGCTGTACCACTGTCCCCTCTCTTGGTTTTATTTTTGATGAAAGATTTTAAACTTGATAAACAAATCAGTTCCGTTGTTAAAACTCTCTTCTTCCAATCATCGCCACGGTCAAATCCTACCTCCCCCTAAAAACAGCTGGAGATGGTTATCCATGCTTTGATTTCATCAAGAATAGATTATTGCAACTCTTTGTATATTGGCATCGACCAGGCGTCACTCAGGCGTTTACAGCTAGTGCAGAACACAGCTGCCCGCCTTCTCACAGTCACTATAAAATATGTTATAGTGTATATTGTATAGTGTTATAGTGTATATTCTATTGTATAGTGTTATAGTGTATATTGTATAGTGTTATAGTGTATATTGTATAGTGTTACAGTGTTATAGTGTTGTATATATTTATAGGAGGGTTGACATACTGTGAATCAGGAGGTCCAGGTTCGTTACTGAAGTCAGGAGGATTTCCTTTAGACCAGTCACTCTTCACAGACAGAAGGCTGGGAGTTGGAGACTCTGCTCTGTGGTGGACACTTCTGGAATCATACAGACAGAAATAACAATACATAAACAACAGAGACCGTGAATAATACTACTAGAAATAATACTAAGTAAATAACATACAGGACCGTCTGCTAAATGCCTAAATTGTAAATTGTAACAGACAGTAATTAGCATAACAGTAGCTTGTATTCCATGTAGTACAAACGGTGCAATGGAATGATTTGCCCAAGGAGATAAAGACAAGTGCCTCTGGGCCACATGAACATGTGAGGGTACCTACCCTAGGGGACATGGGGAGAACATGTGAGGGTACCTACCTACCCTAGGGGACACGGGGAGAACATGTGAGGGTACCTACCCTAGGGGACACGGGGAGAACATGTGAGGGTACCTACCCTAGGGGACACGGGGAGAACATGTGAGGGTACCTACCCTAGGGGACACGGGGAGAACATGTGAGGGTACCTACCCTAGAGCAGGGGTAGGCAACCTTTTTGACATGAAGTGCCATGATATTTTTCCTTGATACTCAGAGTGCCATAGTAATAAATTCCCTTAGTCAATAGTACATTTCCACGGTTTCCACATATTTCATTGTCCATTTTGTGTTGCTACATGTCATGCATATTTCCACATTAGAACAGTTATAAACTCAGTGCAATATGTCCACATTAGCACAGTTATAGACTCATAGTTTCACATCATGACAGAACAGACTCTTTTTGTTTTAAATAAAATAAATTAAAACTAAAAACTCAGTGCAATATTTTCAGAAGTCTCTCTTTCTCTCTCTCTCTTTAACTAAAATAAAAAAACAGGACAGTGCAATATCTTGTTCAAAAAAAATAAGGCCATGTTGCAGCCTACAGAAAATAAAGAAAGCCTACCAGTCAGTCATTGTGATCCCTGGCCCTGTGTTCCTTTGCTAAGCTCTAGCTGTGAGGCGATAACACTACCGACTGTGCCACTGTCCCCCCTCTTGGTTTTGCTTTTTCATAAAGATTTAAACTTAATAAACAAATCAGTTCCATCGTTAAACCTCTCTTTTTCAATCATCACCACGGTCAAATCCTACCTCCCCCTAAAAACAGCTGGAGATGGTTATCCATGCTTTGATTTCATCAAGAATAGATTATTGCAACTCTTTGTATATTGGCATGGACCAGGCGTCACTCAGGCGTTTACAGCTAGTGCAGAACACAGCTGCCCGCCTTCTCACAGTCACTATAAAATATGTTATAGTGTATATTGTATAGTGTTATAGTGTATATTGTATAGTGTTATAGTGTTGTATATATTTATAGGAGGGTTGACATACTGTGAATCAGGAGGTCCAGGTTCGTTACTGAAGTCAGGAGGATTTCCTTTAGACCAGTCACTCTTCACAGACAGAAGGCTGGGAGTTGGAGACTCTGCTCTGTGGTGGACACTTCTGGAATCATACAGACAGAAATAAGTACAATACATAAACAACAGAGACAGTGAATAATACTACTAGAAATAATACTAAGTAAATAACAGACATTAATTAGCATAACAGTAGCTTGTATTCCATGTAGTACAAACGGTGCAATGAAATGATTTGCCCAAGGAGATAAAGACAAGTGCCTCTCTAAACACTTAAAACTTAGGTCAGGATTGAGAAGGCGTTTTTAGAATCCTGAATGGTCTGTTGAATTGAGCAATTGTAACAGTTATCTCCTTAACACATTCCTACCAGGATTACTGCATGTTTTTGTGAGGGTACCTACCCTAGGAGACACGGGGAGAACATGTGAGGGTACCTACCCTAGGGGACACGGGGAGAACATGTGAGGGTACCTACCCTAGGGGACACGGGGAGAACATGTGAGGGTACCTACCCTAGGGGACACGGGGAGAACATGTGAGGGTACCTACCCTAGGGGACACGGGGAGAACATGTGAGGGTACCTACCCTAGGGGACACGGGGAGAACATGTGAGGGCACCTACCCTAGGGGACACGGGGAGAACATGTGAGGGCACCTACCCTAGGGGACACGGGGAGAACATGTGAGGGTAGGGTACCTACCCTAGGGGACACGGGGAGAACATACAAACTCCACACAGAAAGGCCCTTTCGCCAACCCCGCCTCGGGTATGGGCTCTGATGACGCAGAGGAGAGAACACGCCCCCAGCGCCCACAGCGGGAATCGAACCCAGGACCTTCTAGCTGTGAGGCGACAACACTACCGGCTGTACCACTGTCCCCCCTCTTGGTTTTATTTTTTATAAAGATTTTAAACTTAATAAACAAATCAGCTCCGTCGTTAAAACTCTCTTCTTCCAATCATTGCCACGGTCAAATCCTACCTCCCCCTAAAAACAGCTGGAGATGGTTATCCATGCTTTGATTTCATCAAGAATAGATTATTGCAATTCTTTGTATATTGGCATCGACCAGGCGTCACTCAGGCGTTTACAGCTAGTGCAGAACACAGCTGACCGCCTTCTTACCGGCACTATAAAATATGGTAGTGTATATTGTATAGTGTTACAGTGTTATAGTGTTGTATATATTTATAGGAGGGTTGACATACTGTGAATCAGGAGGTCCAGGTTCGTTACTGAAGTCAGGAGGATTTCCTTTAGACCAGTCACTCTTCACAGACAGAAGGCTGGGAGTTGGAGACTCTGCTCTGTGGTGGACACTTCTGGAATCATACAGACAGAAATAACAATACATAAACAACAGAGACAGTGAATAATACTACTAGAAATAATACTAAGTAAATAACAGACATTAATTAGCATAACAGTGAGTTGTTTTCCATGTAGTACAAACGGTGCAATGGAATGATTTGCCCAAGGAGATAAAGACAAGTGCCTCTCTAAACACTTAAAACTTAGGTCAGGATTGAGAAGGCGTTTTTAGAATCCTGAATGGGTCTGTTGAATTGAGCAATTGTAACAGTTATCTCCTTAACGCATTCCTACCAGGATTACTGCATGTTTTTGTGAGGGTACCCTAGGGGACACGGGGAGAACATGTGAGGGTACCTACCCCTAGGGGACACGGGGAGAACATGTGAGGGTACCTACCCCTAGGGGACACGGGGAGAACATGTGAGGGTACCTACCCTAGGGGACACGGGGAGAACATGTGAGGGTACCTACCCCTAGGGGACATGGGGAGAACATGTGAGGGTACCTACCCTAGGGGACACGGGGAGAACATGTGAGGGTACCTACCCTAGGGGACACGGGGAGAACATACAAACTCCACACAGAAAGGCCCTTTCGCCAACCCCGCCGCAGGTATGGGCTCTGATGACGCAGAGGAGAGAACACGCCCCCAGCGCCCACAGCGGGAATCGAACCCAGGACCTTCTAGCTGTGAGGCGACAACACTACCGGCTGTACCACTGTCCGCCCTCTTGGTTTTATTTTTGATAAAGATTTTAAACTTAATAAACAAATCAGCTCCGTCGTTAAAACTCTCTTCTTCCAATCATCACCACGGTCAAATCCTACCTCCCCCTAAAAACAGCTGGAGATGGTTATCCATGCTTTGATTTAATCAAGAATAGATTATTGCAACTCTTTGTATATTGGCATCGACCAGGCGTCACTCAGGCGTTTACAGCTAGTGCAGAACACAGCTGACCGCCTTCTCACCGGCACTATAAAACGTGAACACATTACTCCATGTCTGCCCCTCCCCATTAGATCTGCTCAGATAGATGCTTTAGAAATAAAGTTTGATTTGACTTGGAGTACACAATTCAGACACCAGATGGAGTTCATGTTTCAACCTTTGATCAGTAGAGTGGTGTCCATCTTTGAAGTCAATAAGTCCATGCATGGACGAGTCACTCTTCATGGAGACACAGCTGGGTACAGGAGAGACTGCTCTGTGACGATCAACCCTGTTACAAAGAGAGGATCAACAGGATTTATAGACAATCATATCAGGCTTGGCAATTTCATAGTCTAGGAAGTTCTACTCAAACGTGATTATTCTTAGTTGAAAACAAACGAAAAGCTTATAAAGTTAAACCTAAACATTCAGCTGTAAACATTGACCACAGCGTTATTCCGACAAGTTCCTTTCCTCTCCATCAGGCCCCCCCGGCTGGCAGGGGGAGGTCGTTTAGAGACCAGGATTACTGCATGTTTTTTGTGAGGGTACCTACCCTAGGGGACATGGGGAGAACATGTGAGGGTACCTACCCTAGGGGACACGGGGAGAACATGTGAGGGTACCTACCCTAGGGGACACGGGGAGAACATGCAAGGGTACCTACCCTAGGGGACACGGGGAGAACATGTGAGGGTACCTACCCTAGGGGACACGGGGAGAACATACAAACTCCACACAGAAAGGCCCTTTCGCCAACCCCGCCTCGGGTATGGGCTCTGATGACGCAGAGGAGAGAACACGCCCCCAACGCCCACAGTGGGAATCGAACCCAGGACCTTCTAGCTGTGAGGCGACAACACTACCGGCTGTACCACTGTCCCCCCTCTAGGTTTTATTTTTTATAAAGATTTTAAACGTAATAAACAAATCAGCTCCGTCGTTAAAACTCTCTTCTTCCAATCATCACCACGGTCAAATCCTACCTCCCCCTAAAACAGCTGGAGATGGTTATCCATGCTTTGATTTAATCAAGAATAGATTATTGCAACTCTTTGTATATTGGCATCGACCAGGCGTCACTCAGGCGTTTACAGCTAGTGCAGAACACAGCTGACCGCCTTCTCACCGGCACTATAAAACGTGAACACATTACTCCATGTCTGCCCCTCCCCATTAGATCTGCTCAGATAGATGCTTTAGAAATAAAGTTTGATTTGACTTGGAGTACACAATTCAGACACCAGATGGAGTTCATGTTTCAACCTTTGATCAGTAGAGTGGTGTCCATCTTTGAAGTCAATAAGTCCATGCATGGACGAGTCACTCTTCATGGAGACACAGCTGGGTACAGGAGAGACTGCTCTGTGACGATCAACCCTGTTACAAAGAGAGGATCAACAGGATTTATAGACAATCATATCAGGCTTGGCAATTTCATAGTCTAGGAAGTTCTACTCAAACGTGATTATTCTTAGTTGAAAACAAACGAAAAGCTTATAAAGTTAAACCTAATCATTCAGCTGTAAACATTGACCACAGCTATTTCAGTTATATAAGTTATTTAAAATGTCAACTTTCTCACCCTAAATTAAAACAAAACTGAAATCATATGTTTTTTTACCACCATCCGACCATAATATCCTTTAGCTCCCTGGGTGTGTTAAGTTCTAACATCCACCCATTTCCTAGAAATCTTGGTTTTATTTTTATTTTTATCTAAATTTTTATCCCACGATTTTCACCCGGTGTCAATTATCTAATTTAATCCTGGGCACTACACTTCCTCTGCCAACCTGGGAGAGCAACGGACTGACCTCATGCTTCCTTCTATGCATGAGGAGTGCAATCTGCTTCTTTTCACCTGACAGGCTGTTGGTTGTGAAGGAGTTCATGTTTCAATCACCCGTCTGGTCAATTCAAATTCAAACCTTTGATCAGTAGAGTGGTGTCCATCTTTGAAGTCAATAAGTCCATGCATGGACGAGTCACTCTTCATGGAGACACAGCTGGGTACAGGAGAGACTGCTCTGTGATGATCAACCCTGTTACAAAGAGAGGATCAACAGGATTTATAGACAATCATATCAGGCTTGGCAATTTCATAGTCTAGGAAGTTCTACTCAAACGTGATTATTCTTAGTTGAAAACAAACGAAAAGCTTATAAAGTTAAACCTAAACATTCAGCTGTAAACATTGACCACAGCGTTATTCCGACAAGTTCCTTTCCTCTCCATCAGGCCCCCCCGGCTGGCAGGGGGAGGTCGTTTAGAGACCAGGATTACTGCATGTTTTTTGTGAGGGTACCTACCCTAGGGGACATGGGGAGAACATGTGAGGGTACCTACCCTAGGGGACACGGGGAGAACATGTGAGGGTACCTACCCTAGGGGACACGGGGAGAACATGCAAGGGTACCTACCCTAGGGGACACGGGGAGAACATGTGAGGGTACCTACCCTAGGGGACACGGGGAGAACATACAAACTCCACACAGAAAGGCCCTTTCGCCAACCCCGCCTCGGGTATGGGCTCTGATGACGCAGAGGAGAGAACACGCCCCCAACGCCCACAGTGGGAATCGAACCCAGGACCTTCTAGCTGTGAGGCGACAACACTACCGGCTGTACCACTGTCCCCCCTCTTGATTTTATTTTTTATAAAGATTTTAAACTTAATAAACAAATCAGCTCCGTCGTTAAAACTCTCTTCTTCCAATCATCACCACGGTCAAATCCTACCTCCCCCTAAAAACAGCTGGAGATGGTTATCCATGCTTTGATTTAATCAAGAATAGATTATTGCAACTCTTTGTATATTGGCATCGACCAGGCCTCACTCAGGCGTTTACAGCTAGTGCAGAACACAGCTGACCGCCTTCTCACCGGCACTATAAAACGTGAACACATTACTCCATGTCTGCCCCTCCCCATTAGATCTGCTCAGATAGATGCTTTAGAAATAAAGTTTGATTTGACTTGGAGTACACAATTCAGACACCAGATGGAGTTCATGTTTCAACCTTTGATCAGTAGAGTGGTGTCCATCTTTGAAGTCAATAAGTCCATGCATGGACGAGTCACTCTTCATGGAGACACAGCTGGGTACAGGAGAGACTGCTCTGTGATGATCAACCCTGTTACAAAGAGAGGATCACTATAGACAATCATATCAGGCTTGGCAATTTCATAGTCTAGGAAGTTCTACTCAAACGTGATTATTCTTAGTTGAAAACAAACGAAAAGCTTATAAAGTTAAACCTAATCATTCAGCTGTAAACATTGACCACAGCTATTTCAGTTATATAAGTTATTTAAAATGTCAACTTTCTCACCCTAAATTAAAACAAAACTGAAATCATATGTTTTTTTACCACCATCCGACCATAATATCCTTTAGCTCCCTGGGTGTGTTAAGTTCTAACATCCACCCATTTCCTAGAAATCTTGGTTTTATTTTTATTTTTATCTAAATTTTTATCCCACGATTTTCACCCGGTGTCAATTATCTAATTTAATCCTGGGCACTACACTTCCTCTGCCAACCTGGGAGAGCAACGGACTGACCTCATGCTTCCTTCTATGCATGAGGAGTGCAATCTGCTTCTTTTCACCTGACAGGCTGTTGGTTGTGAAGGAGTTCATGTTTCAATCACCCGTCTGGTCAATTCAAATTCAAACCTTTGATCAGTAGAGTGGTGTCCATCTTTGAAGTCAATAAGTCCATGCATGGACGAGTCACTCTTCATGGAGACACAGCTGGGTACAGGAGAGACTGCTCTGTGATGATCAACCCTGTTACAAAGAGAGGATCAACAGGATTTATAGACAATCATATCAGGCTTGGCAATTTCATAGTCTAGGAAGTTCTACTCAAACGTGATTATTCTTAGTTGAAAACAAACGAAAAGCTTATAAAGTTAAACCTAAACATTCAGCTGTAAACATTGACCACAGCGTTATTCCGACAAGTTCCTTTCCTCTCCATCAGGCCCCCCCGGCTGGCAGGGGGAGGTCGTTTAGAGACCAGGATTACTGCATGTTTTTTGTGAGGGTACCTACCCTAGGGGACATGGGGAGAACATGTGAGGGTACCTACCCTAGGGGACACGGGGAGAACATGTGAGGGTACCTACCCTAGGGGACACGGGGAGAACATGCAAGGGTACCTACCCTAGGGGACACGGGGAGAACATGTGAGGGTACCTACCCTAGGGGACACGGGGAGAACATACAAACTCCACACAGAAAGGCCCTTTCGCCAACCCCGCCTCGGGTATGGGCTCTGATGACGCAGAGGAGAGAACACGCCCCCAACGCCCACAGTGGGAATCGAACCCAGGACCTTCTAGCTGTGAGGCGACAACACTACCGGCTGTACCACTGTCCCCCCTCTTGATTTTATTTTTTATAAAGATTTTAAACTTAATAAACAAATCAGCTCCGTCGTTAAAACTCTCTTCTTCCAATCATCACCACGGTCAAATCCTACCTCCCCCTAAAAACAGCTGGAGATGGTTATCCATGCTTTGATTTAATCAAGAATAGATTATTGCAACTCTTTGTATATTGGCATCGACCAGGCCTCACTCAGGCGTTTACAGCTAGTGCAGAACACAGCTGACCGCCTTCTCACCGGCACTATAAAACGTGAACACATTACTCCATGTCTGCCCCTCCCCATTAGATCTGCTCAGATAGATGCTTTAGAAATAAAGTTTGATTTGACTTGGAGTACACAATTCAGACACCAGATGGAGTTCATGTTTCAACCTTTGATCAGTAGAGTGGTGTCCATCTTTGAAGTCAATAAGTCCATGCATGGACGAGTCACTCTTCATGGAGACACAGCTGGGTACAGGAGAGACTGCTCTGTGATGATCAACCCTGTTACAAAGAGAGGATCACTATAGACAATCGTATCAGGCTTGGCAATTTCATAGTCTAGGAAGTTCTACTCAAACGTGATTATTCTTAGTTGAAAACAAACGAAAAGCTTATAAAGTTAAACCTAATCATTCAGCTGTAAACATTGACCACAGCTATTTCAGTTATATAAGTTATTTAAAATGTCAACTTTCTCACCCTAAATTAAAACAAAACTGAAATCATATGTTTTTTTACCACCATCCGACCATAATATCCTTTAGCTCCCTGGGTGTGTTAAGTTCTAACATCCACCCATTTCCTAGAAATCTTGGTTTTATTTTTATTTTTATCTAAATTTTTATCCCACGATTTTCACCCGGTGTCAATTATCTAATTTAATCCTGGGCACTACACTTCCTCTGCCAACCTGGGAGAGCAACGGACTGACCTCATGCTTCCTTCTATGCATGAGGAGTGCAATCTGCTTCTTTTCACCTGACAGGCTGTTGGTTGTGAAGGTAAGGAGTTCATGTTTCAATCACCCGTCTGGTCAATTCAAATTCAAACCTTTGATCAGTAGAGTGGTGTCCATCTTTGAAGTCAATAAGTCCATGCATGGACGAGTCACTCTTCATGGAGACACAGCTGGGTACAGGAGAGACTGCTCTGTGATGATCAACCCTGTTACAAAGAGAGGATCAACAGGATTTATAGACAATCATATCAGGCTTGGCAATTTCATAGTCTAGGAAGTTCTACTCAAACGTGATTATTCTTAGTTGAAAACAAACGAAAAGCTTATAAAGTTAAACCTAAACATTCAGCTGTAAACATTGACCACAGCGTTATTCCGACAAGTTCCTTTCCTCTCCATCAGGCCCCCCCGGCTGGCAGGGGGAGGTCGTTTAGAGACCAGGATTACTGCATGTTTTTTGTGAGGGTACCTACCCTAGGGGACATGGGGAGAACATGTGAGGGTACCTACCCTAGGGGACACGGGGAGAACATGTGAGGGTACCTACTGATGAATAATTTTACAAATGGTTGCAGCTGGTGTCTTAAAAATAAAGACCACCTAGTCATAAAATCTCCCTAGGTTGAAGGTGTCAAGATGGGGCTACCCCCTGGGATGGCTCTCACCGGCGTGCCCGGGAAACGGGCCTATCTTGACAGCTGGTCGAGCCTTAGGTTAAGGCCTTAAATAACTTCATTCTGGTAAAGTTCACATAGTCATAAATAGGCGTAAAACGGTTACAAGGATTTTGCAACTATAGCTGAAATAACAGGGTCCACGATTAGGACCACATCCTGCCCTTCTGGGGTATGACAGCTGATCTCACAAGAGAGGGTGAGCCCTCAGCTCAGCTGTCAGGAAAAGTCCATCCCCTTTGAATTACCTTAGATGTGTTTTGTGTGTTCAATCAATTATATTGTTAACAATACCTTCTGTCTTATTCATTATTTAGTTTCATATTCAGTTTGTTTAAGATTGAACTATAAGGATATTTGAATATAGAACATTATAGAGTTATCCTCATGTGGTAACATGTAATAAAGTGTTTCATTCCTATATAAGTTATATGACATGCAAAGTTATTTGTGTGACTCGCCTAGGCTTCTGTGATTGGTCAATAAGTCAGGACACCTCTTATGTCATACCTTCTCGGATGAGAAGGGCCGTCATTTGTCATGCATATATAACTGTAACAATTCTACTGTGTCTTTGTGCTCACACTGCAAACGTCGATTTGAAGGGACTAGCTGTGTGACTCCAAAAGGGGCCGTTGTTCCCCTGTCTTTGTAAACTGAGAGTAAACTTTGATCGAATAAAACTTGATACCTACAAGCATTGAGATGACTCCGTCCGACTGAGAACCTTTTGTGAGAGACGCATGGCACCGAGTTTCCATCCAGAAATATACATCACTACCCTAGGGGACACAGGGAGAACATGCAAGGGTACCTACCCTAGGGGACACGGGGAGAACATGTGAGGGTAGGGTACCTACCCTAGGGGACACGGGGAGAACATGTGAGGGTAGGGTACCTACCCTAGGGGACACGGGGAGAACATACAAACTCCACACAGAAAGGCCCTTTCGCCAACCCCGCCTCGGGTATGGGCTCTGATGACGCAGAGGAGAGAACACGCCCCCAACGCCCACAGTGGGAATCGAACCCAGGACCTTCTAGCTGTGAGGCGACAACACTACCGGCTGTACCACTGTCCCCCCTCTTGGTTTTATTTTTTATAAAGATTTTAAACTTAATAAACAAATCAGCTCCGTCGTTAAAACTCTCTTCTTCCAATCATCACCACGGTCAAATCCTACCTCCCCCTAAAAACAGCTGGAGGTGGTTATCCATGCTTTGATTTCATCAAGAATAGATTATTGCAACTCTTTGTATATTGGCATCGACCAGGCGTCACTCAGGCGTTTACAGCTAGTGCAGAACACAGCTGACCGCCTTCTCACCGGCACTATAAAACGTGAACACATTACTCCATGTCTGCCCCTCCCCATTAGATCTGCTCAGATAGATGCTTTAGAAATAAAGTTTGATTTGACTTGGAGTACACAATTCAGACACCAGATGGAGTTCATGTTTCAACCTTTGATCAGTAGAGTGGTGTCCATCTTTGAAGTCAATAAGTCCATGCATGGACGAGTCACTCTTCATGGAGACACAGCTGGGTACAGGAGAGACTGCTCTGTGATGATCAACCCTGTTACAAAGAGAGGATCAACAGGATTTATAGACAATCATATCAGGCTTGGCAATTTCATAGTCTAGGAAGTTCTACTCAAACGTGATTATTCTTAGCTGAAAACAAACAAAAAGCTTATAAAGTTAAACCTAAACATTCAGCTGTAAACATTGACCACAGCTATTTCAGCGATATAAGTTATTTAAAATGTCAACTTTCTCACCCTCAATGAAAACAAAACTGAAATAATATGTTTTTTTACCACCATCCGACCATAATATCCTTTAGCTCCCTGGGTGTGTTAAGTTCTAACATCCACCCATTTTCTAGAAATTTCTATATTTTTATCCCACGATTTTCACCCGGTGTCAATTATCTAATGTAATCCTGGGCACAACACTTCCTCTGCCAACCTGGGAGAGCAACGGACTGACCTCATGCTTCCTTCTATGCATGAGGAGTCCAAGCTGCTTCTTTTCACCCAACAAGAGAGAGTTTCCCCCGTCGGACATAGAGCGTGGAAAGACCACGTTAATCCGACAAGTTCCTTTCCATCAGGCCCCCCTGGCTGGCCAGGGAGAGGTAGTTTAGAGACCAGGATTACTGCATGTTTTTTGTGAGGGTACCTACCCTAGGGGACACGGGGAGAACATGTGAGGGTACCTACACTAGGGGACACGGGGAGAACATGTGAGGTTACCTACCCTAGGGGCCAGGGGGAGGTAGTTTAGAGACCAGGATTACTGCATGTTTTTTGTGAGGGTACCTACCCTAGGGGACACGGGGAGAACATGTGAGGGTACCTACCCTAGGGGACATGGGGAGAACATGTGAGGGTACCTACCCTAGGGGACACGGGGAGAACATGTGAGGGTACCTACCCTAGGGGACACGGGGAGAACATGCGAGGGTACCTACCCTAAGGGAAACGGGTAGAATATACAAACTCCACACAGAAAGGCCCTTTCGCCAACCCCGCCTCGGGTATGGGCTCTGATGACGCAGAGGAGAGAACACGCCCCCAACGCCCAAAGCGGGAATCGAACCCAGGACCTTCTAGCTGTGAGGCGACAACACTACCGGCTGTACCACTGTCCCCCCTCTTGGTTTTATTTTTTATAAAGATTTTTAAACTTAATAAACAAATCAGCTCCGTCGTTAAAACTCTTCTTCCAATCATCACCACGGTCAAATCCTACCTCCCCCTAAAAACAGCTGGAGATGGTTATCCATGCTTTGATTTCATCAAGAATAGATTATTGCAACTCTTTGTATATTGGCATCGACCAGGCGTCACTCAGGCGTTTACAGCTAGTACAGAACACAGCTGACCGCCTTCTCACCGGCACTATAAAACGTGAACACATTACTCCATGTCTGCCCCTCCCCATTAGATCTGCTCAGATAGATGCTTTAGAAATAAAGTTTGATTTGACTTGGAGTACACAATTCAGACACCAGATGGAGTTCATGTTTCAACCTTTGATCAGTAGAGTGGTGTCCATCTTTGAAGTCAATAAGTCCATGCATGGACGAGTCACTCTTCATGGAGACACAGCTGGGTACAGGAGAGACTGCTCTGTGACGATCAACCCTGTTACAAAGAGAGGATCAACAGGATTTAGTTTATTTATAAATAAGAGAAAGTAAAAGATGAGTGTATATATTTTTTTAATTTCTCTTTTTTTATTATTTACTATAGTCCTACTAGAGCCCAAGAAAATACATCTGGCCACAGAAGATTACAGGATCTACTGAATGTGTCAAACTGACATATTGAGCCTATACACACAGTGAGCCTTCCCTTTCAGTAGATCCTGTGATCTTTTGTGGCCAGATGTAATTTATTATATAAATAATAAATATAAATAAATATAAATAATCAAAATAAATTGCTATAAAAATTTGTAAAAGAAAATACATATTTAGCCCCATGCTCGAATGCCCCCGCCCCCTGTCAAAATCAGCTAAAATCCCTAAAACTAAAGAAAGCAGCAAATTCACTCATCTTTTACTTTATCTAATAACAACCTAAAACATCAACCGTGGTTGAAAAAAATATAGTTGTCCTTTAAGTTTTAATATTGCCTGCTAAATAAAAAAACAATCAATTATTATTTGGATATACACAACATTACAATTTTAAACATATGTAACGTTGTTTTATGAGCAAACATTGTTTTATGAGTGGGAGTCAGTGTAAGCTTGTAAATCTATTTACATCCATCACTCGTCTGTCCTCCTGACAACTTTTTCATCATTTTGACGAGCAACAACACCGCTGTACGATGGAGTACATTAATTATGCTTCAGTGTATTTTGCAGGAACAGAGATAGATTAATTATGCTTCAGTGTATTTAGCAGGAACAGAGATAGATTAATTATGCTTCAGTGTATTTAGCAGGAACAGAGATAGATTAATGATGCTTCAGTGTATTTAGCAGGAACAGAGATAGATTAATGATGCTTCAGTGTATTTTGCAGGAACAGAGATAGATTAATTATGCTTCAGTGTATTTAGCAGGAACAGAGATAGATTAATGATGCTTCAGTGTATTTAGCAGGAACAGAGATAGATTAATTATGCTTCAGTGTATTTAGCAGGAACAGAGATAGATTAATTATGCTTCAGTGTATTTAGCAGGAACAGAGATAGATTAATGATGCTTCAGTGTATTTTGCAGGAACAGAGAGATGAATTATGCTTCAGTGTATTTAGCAGGAACAGAGATAGATTAATGATGCTTCAGTGTATTTAGCAGGAACAGAGATAGATTAATTATGCTTCAGTGTATTTTGCAGGAACAGAGAGATTAATTATGCTTCAGTGTATTTAGCAGGAACAGAGATAGATTAATGATGCTTCAGTGTATTTAGCAGGAACAGAGATAGATTAATTATGCTTCAGTGTATTTAGCAGGAACAGAGATAGATTAATGATGCTTCAGTGTATTTTGCAGGAACAGAGATAGATTAATTATGCTTCAGTGTATTTTGCAGGAACAGAGATAGATTAATTATGCTTCAGTGTATTTTGCAGGAACAGAGATAGATTAATTATGCTTCAGTGTATTTTGCAGGAACAGAGATAGATTAATTATGCTTCAGTGTATTTTGCAGGAACAGAGATAGATTAATGATGCTTCAGTGTATTTAGCAGGAACAGAGATAGATTAATTATGCTTCAGTGTATTTAGCAGGAACAGAGATAGATTAATTATGCTTCAGTGTATTTTGCAGGAACAGAGATAGATTAATTATGCTTCAGTGTATTTAGCAGGAACAGAGATAGATGAATTATGCTTCAGTGTATTTTGCAGGAACAGAGATAGATTAATTATGCTTCAGTGTATTTAGCAGGAACAGAGATAGATTAATTATGCTTCAGTGTATTTTGCAGGAACAGAGATAGATTAATTATGCTTCAGTGTATTTTGCAGGTAGCGACACACACGCATCTGTAAACACGCAGGAGAAATTAGTCAATTCAAACCTTTCATCGGTCGGGTCGTCTCCGTCACTAGAGGTCAACGATGACACACCAGAAGCAGAACTCCCACTCATTTTCTCCATAGAGATATTGTATTATCAGCTACAGTAAAATGTCGTAACAATCCAGTATTTAGAAAGAGAACCTGACACCTGTCACACCATTAGACCTATCCCGAGCCCCTCCCCAAACTGCTATGGTCCAATCACAGCTAAGCATAACAGTTTTCCTATATGATAAAACATTGTTTTAATAAAGAAATGCCACGCACATATTTTTCCAGTGCATACAGTATGACGGCAGGCCTTGTTGTTGTATTTCTGGTTCCAAAAATGAACCAGTATTTAATGTGTAAAATCCATGATCTTTACATTGGAATGAATGAGCCTGGCTGGAAAGTGTCCAGGTGGGAGTGTGTAAGAGGGAGAGGGCGGGTCTTAGCTATAGGTCAATTAAAAACCCTCTTTTTGGGGGTTTTCCGATCCTTGTGAATGGAATCAAATGTGTTACGAGTTAATTTATCAGGTCGCTGGTTGGCTTCATTCCAGCCTTCAAACTCTTAATTTAATATAAGGATGTTTTTAAATGTTCTATCCATCCATCTATCTATCTATGAAGCAAAATGAATGGGACATTCTCTTCTGGCCCCGTGCAGTGCTGTTGAAAATGATGGCGGCTTCTCTCCTGATGACTCCTGGTAGAAAAGAGAGGATGAACAATATTTAGTGAATCATTATAATCCATGTTGAATCTACAGCCACTGGTCACACATCTCTTACATTATAGCACTCTGAATTTAAAACACATTAAACTAGAAAGGTCTCTGCTAGGCCAGGTTGTTGGGGGCACAAAGTCTGGAAGGCACTTAACCCATTGAGGCCCGACGTCGAAATTAAAAAAATGTATTTTTTAAACCTCATGTTTCTATATCAGTGGTTCTCAATATTTAATGTCAAGAACCCCAGAAACTATATGTATTTGGCCGCCAACCCCCATCTGAAAATATGTAGTTCCAGGGACCCCCATCTGAAAATATGTAGTTCCAGGGACCCCCATCTGAAAATATGTAGTTCCAGGGACCCCCCACCCCCTCCCCCCAGAAGCAAAGATTTGAGTTAAAAACAGAAAACAGAAAAATAAATATTCCAAATTTGCGTCACATTTTCACGACTTTTACAAAATATCTAAAATAGCTGCACATACATTTGGAGCATTGTCAGGTTGGTCGGTGACAGTTAACATCACACAACTTAGCTCACCATAGTGAATACGGCGCCATCTTTAACTTTTAATTAGAGTTAAGGTATCCTAGACTTTAGAATTTGTAATTCCAGTAATATAGGGTCACGACAGACCAGTAGTGCAATAGCATATCCTTACTGCAGGGGTTCTCAAGGTTTTTGTCTGGGGACCCCCACTGGGGACCCCCACTGGGGACCCGCGGAAATGCTTTGGCCATCACTTGCAGATTAATCTTTTTCTACGTGCTGGAGTTTGGACGCGCTCGTTAGATATCACTCAACTGCCCCTGCGAACCACCTGTTTTGAATTAGCGCATAACGCAAGAGGCAGCAGGGGAGTAAAAACACATTAAATGTAATGTGTTCATTGTCCACCACCTAGTGGACTCATTGTAAAACTACAGTCAGTTAATCTGACTCATCAGAACTGGCCTGTCCTTCCTCTCTCTCTCTCTCTCTCTCTCTCTCTCTCTCTCTCTACTTGACCTCACCCCCCGATCCCACCTCACCCTATACCCAGTGCCCACTTTGACAGGCTGGATGACTTAGTAGGATTAAGGTTGGTGAGGGGTGCGTTAAAACGACCGGATTAAGGTTGGTGAGGGGTGCGTTAAAACGACCGGATTAAGGTTGGTGAGGGGTGCGTTAAAACGACCGGATTAAGGTTGGTGAGGGGTGCGTTAAAACGACCGGATTAAGGTTGGTGAGGGGTGCGTTAAAACGACCGGATTAAGGTTGGTGAGGGGTGCATCAAGGGTTGGGAGAGGGTTAAGGTTAGGTTTAGGTGTGCTGCCCCGTGGGAGGTTAGGGTTAGGGGGAGGGTTTGAGATTGGTTGTATGACTGGTCTAACCAATGACCAATTTATGGTTTTATTTTCTCACCACAGGGGACAAAACTCATAAACTCTCATACGCTATAAACAATATAGATCAATTGTAGATCTGCTATTTTCAGCATGAATCCAAGTGTAAAATGACTAATAGTAGATATCTTGTCCACTAGTCCCTTCCTGACATTTTAGTGTAGTTTTTATTTGTTTTGTTTAATGTATATTGAATGTAGACCTACAAGTCATCAAATGTGTGTTTGAATCTTTACCCGTCATGGATCCTGTCCGCCCGGTTCTGTACTGTACACCACCCTTGGTTCTGGTTCTGTACTGTAGACTGACTTTTGAGAGACAGAGAGAGAGACATAGAGAGAGAGAGACAGAGAGAGAGACTATTAGATTATAACTAAAGAAAAAGATAAATGCATCACATATTGGAACGAACTCACACAATCACAACACAAACTAGAAACATATGTGGCTCTAAACAGACAGTATACTGTGGCAGACTACCTAACTACAGTAACTGATACAAACCTGAGAAAGACTTTGACAATGTGCAGACAGACAGACAGACAGACAGACAGACAGACAGACAGACAGACAGACAGACAGACAGACAGACAGACAGACAGACAGACAGACAGACCTGGCTGCCCAGAGAGGAGCTGTCACTGTGATGACGGAGCTATAGAGAGTTTTTCCCACAAATTTCCCAGAATTCCAAAGTATGACAGAAAGGGAGAAATTACCACTCCTTCTGGGGGAACAGAAGGAATGTGCAGTTTTGGCTGCAAAATATGTCAATTCCTGTCACAAGTATATATTTTTTTAATTTCAGTCATATTATGTTGTTATGTTGTCGTTTGTCATATCTGTGATTGTGCTTTGGCAACACTTGTAAAATGTCATGCCAATAAAGCATGTTTGAGAGACAGACAGACAGACAGACAGACAGACAGACAAGGAAAGAGAAGAGGTTGTCAAACTGGTTGGTTACCTGGTTCACACAAACTGATCATGACACGTCTACACAGAATGTTGATGACAACAAGCCAAATGACGGCCCTTCACACATTGAGAACGGTTGTGTCTTGTCTTGTCAGAAGAACCATTGTATCTGTTGTGTCTTGTCTTACTATGCTAGATCTAGAATAGCACAAAGTGAGAAGACTTGCTTTATAGCTAGATATTCACACTTTGTTATGTATAGATAATGCTCAATTCAATGACATCTGTCTCTCTCTGTGTGTCTTACTGTGAGCACAGTTTCAGTTTTCAGCACAGTTTTCACACGGCGTGCGCCAATGCCAGTTGGTACCACAAGGTGGAGCACTGCTCCCTAAATACCCACTTCTGTCAGGCCAGTGAGTGTCTATGCTAATGATTTGAATTGACTTCTAAACAAGTTGTGATGGTGGGCTTAGGCTACTATGCGAAGCATTCAAACTGTCTCTCTCACTCACTGAATGAATTGAAATGCTAAAATGGGCCATCTTCCCTGCATGTTTTTCCAGCATCAGTTCAAATGTTTTGGTAGGATATAAGCTAGCCCCATATGTGTCCTCTCCCTATACGCTCATTCTGTAGCTCCGAGATGAGGTCACACCCTGGGCCCCTCCCACCGCGGTTCAGAAACGGCGCATGTTTCCACATATACACGCTTCTTACCCTTTTCTGCACAATGAATCCAAAACGTGAAGGGGCAGAAAGGGTTTACACTAATTCAAACTTAGCAACGCCAAAGAAAATCCAACTGGCCATTTGAACCGAGCCTTTTGTCAGTCGCTTCCATGTTTATCAAGGAAGTCGTGCGTGTGCGCGTGCAGCATGTCGAGTGAACTGAGGTCAGTTGGAAATGTGCGACCAGGGGAGGCGCCGGGGAGGCGCTAGAGCTTTTAAACTTTCTTGAAAAACATGCTAAACAACCGCTGTGACGCTCATGTAACCGTTTAAAGTTGGATTTTCTTTGGCGTTGCTAAGTTTGAATTAGTGTAAACCCTTTCTGCCCCTTCACGTTTTGGATTCATTGTGCAGAAAAGGGTAAGAAGCGTGTATTGTGGAAACGTTTCTGAACCGCGGTGGGAGGGGCCCAGGGTCTCGGAGCTACAGAATGAGCGTAGCAGGGAGAGGGCACAAATGGGGCTATAAGGCTGTGTGGACAAACTGCAAATATGCACTAATTATTGTATTGTAATTTGTAACTTTATTTAACTGTTATTCCTTTTTACTTCATATTAGTGTGTATTTGTATGTCATGTCTTTAATGTTCAGATTAATTGAAAATGGAGGATAATTGCACTTTCAAAGCAAAGCAAAGTTCTTTGTTTACCCTGCAGGGACGTGGACTAAGCCAAGGACTTGTTTACAGCCACACCCTGCTCATAGAACATGTCATGGTAGGGGTTCAAAAGTACATTTAACCTTTATTTGTTTTCTTATAAAAAGGACAAAGTCTTCATTTTCAATGATGCTGAGATTACAGAAGACATAATACAAGTAGAGGCTAATAATATTGAAAATATTTAAGGATATGTAGCTGTTGCTTAGTTTAAAAAGTAAAGTATTCAATATTCAGAGATACATGTAGGCTTATTGTTAACCACAGGTTAAGTGTTTACACAACATACTAACAGCATAAAGTATCTTTTATAAATACCTGTAGACCTTGTTGAGCAGAGCAGAGCTGGCCGGAGAGTAGAGGGAAAAGATCCAAGATTATCTGAGTCTCTGACTGTTTGGGGGGGAAGGGAACGTTACGAGACACTTCCTCGTTCCTCCCCTTGGTTCCTCCCACACTACAAGAGCAGATCTACAAGAAAAACAGGACAATCCAGCCTGCATGGTGACAGAGAGAGAATCATGCAGACCGCGTCCATCTTAGTTACCATATATTAAAGTTAATGGCAAGGCGCTACCTACAGGTGCAATGGAAGCCCATTCATCCAAACAGAAAAGTCCTCTCTGGTTGTATTAAACAACGTCAAACTCACCAACATTGCAGCTGTAGGGAAAGCTTGAATTATTCTCTTTCTATCCTCAAAGTGTTTGTTTCATAAAAGTCCACTGTTGATTTAACAGTGGAACAATGGAGTACGGCTTGTGTACGAATAGCTCAATCCCAGACTGGGAATACTCGTCGAAAACTTCTACAATACAATTGGCTTATGAGAGTGTACATCACACCAGTTAAACTCAATAAGTATATAATTGTAACATTCCAGATGTGTGCACCAGATGCGGTGAAGAAAGAGGCACATTGTTCCACTGTCTATGGTCCTGTCCAAAGTTGATGGAATTTTGGGGGCAGGATTTAAATACAGAAGATTTTGTCAATAAATATTGTACCAGAACCAAAGTTCTTCCTGCTCGGTCTATATCCAGAGGGACAGAAGATAAAGCGTAATGAACAAATGTTTATAGATATATGTCTTTTACAAGCTAAGAGAATGATAGCATTAAGAGACCAGACAAACCAAGTATTACACAGTGGTTCAGGGAACTGTCTATATGTTTACCTTTGGAAAAGATTGCATATATTCTCAAGGACAAACAAGAAATGTTGCAGGAGGTGTGGGGCCGTTTTATTAGATAAAGAACAATAAATTGTCACGCTTAATGGATGGAGCTGAAGAGGAGTAGTGCTGTTGTTGTTTGTTTTGTTTTTTGGTTATTGTTTTGCTTTCTTTATAGCCTATTAGTAATTGTATTGTCTTGTAATGTTCATTGTTGTTTTCTGTATGGTTGTATTGTTATTTGTGTGTAAAAAAGGAAAATAAATACATTGTTTAAAAAAAAAAAAAAAGAGTCCACTGTTGACATGTTATGATCTACTTTGGGTCCTTTCAGATTAATCTTTTTCCAAGTAGGCTACTGGAGTTTGGAAGCGCTCGTTAGATATCACTCAACATGACCCTGCGTACCACCTGTTTTGAATTAGCACATCATAACGCAAGAGGCAGCAGGACGTTGCTTTACAGAAAACGAGTGCTTCTAAACTCTGATGGAAACATGGTCTGCAAATGGACAATACTCCACGGGGAGTAAAAACACATTTTTAAATGTAATGTGTTCATTGTCCACCACCTAGTGGACTCATTGTAAAACTACAGTCAGTTAATCTGACTCATCAGAACTGGCCTGTCGTCGTTCCCCCCCCCCCCCCCCCCCTCTCTCTCTCTCTCTCTCTCTCTCTCTCTCTCTCTCTCTCTCTCTCTCTCTCTCTCTCTACTTGACCTCACCCCCCGAACCCACCTCACCCCTACCAGTGTTGTTTTTGGCAGGCATTTTTTAGATTTAGTCAGTCTTAGTCTTTTGGAAAAATGCTTAATTAGTCTTAGTCAGTCTTAGTCATTTGGAAAAATGCTTAATTAGTCTTAGTCAGTCTTAGTCATTTGGAAAAATGCTTAATTAGTCTTAGTCAGTCTTAGTCATTTCTATCCTTGATAGTTTTAGTCGACGGAAACTCCTAAGGGTTTTAGTCAGTTTTAGTCATTTTAGTAAAAGGTTTTAGTCCAGTTTGTCAATTATTTTAAAATGTCTTTAAATAAAATGTCTATAGCGTACAGGTATTAATTAGAGCTGGGACTCAATTTAAAAAAAATCTAATTAATCAGAGGCTTTGTAGTTAATTCATCTCGATTAATCGCATTTTAATCGCATATCATTATTTTACCCAAGAACTGTGAGAGCCATTTTTTTATGGATTTTGGTATACTAGTGAATCAATGAATAGTGAATACATAAGTTTAAGCAATAAAACCTTGTTTTTGTAGTAATAATATCTCAAAATTAATAATTTATATAGAGCTTTTTTGAGTACCGAAAAATGCTTTACAATTACAAGGGGGACATGATAAATCAAAAACAACTTTATTAAAGGAAAAACACTAAGTAAATAAAAATAAATATCTGGGGAAAGTAATATTGAAGGTTTTGGATGGTGGGGGCATGTCTCTGAGAGTTTTGGGGTATGCATTCCACAGGGTTGGTGGGGGGGGTTTCAATTGGTGCAGCAAATATGTGACATGAGTTGACCATAAGAAAACACCTCTGTGTTTCTTCCGTGGACATACAGTAACAGCCATAGCAGATTTTACATTTTATTTGGCCATAACCGTTTAGTTAGAAACCATGTCATCTGGTCGGGTACTTGAACTGCTACTGGGAGTTGGAATAACATTAGCTCTGATCCATAGTGTTAGAAGGAGGAAAGTAGGCTTTCACATCTTTTTTTATGTTAAAAACGAGGCCGCGGGTGTGAGTGAGGGGAAAGGATCAAATTAAGTACCATAGAACTCCTGAGTCCTAACTACGCTATCGACCAGAGCTACTGTTGTTGATTGACGTTAGCTTCCAGGCTAGGCTAGGTGCAACATGTTTCGCATTGAGCCGATACTGGAGGCTTGACGAGGCGCGGTGAAATGTGAATTCTTTGTTGAATAATTGCACACAACTGTGCTGTATGCAGCTGTAATCCACGCTATCATCGGATAGCATTTTAAATCCTATTTCCAATCCACGGGGACAAGCAAAGTGATCTGCAGCGGCTTGGCTTTCCCCAGTCTGGTGATGTTATTGTCTGAATGGGACCTTTGGGACGGTGTGTGTGTGTGTGTGTGTGTGTGTGTGCGTGCATGCAGATGGGCGTGACCAACAAGGAAAGGAGAGGAGGATAGAGGCGAGAGCAGTGATATTATTGGCGAACATTTTCATGCATTTAAAACTTTGTTCGTCAATCCACTAACACGTTCGTCTAACCTCGTCTTGTCAGCGATAACACAAACACGTCTCGTCATCGTCATCGCGTCAAACAGAGCTTATTAGCTCGTCAGCGTCAGTCTTGTCCCGAATTATTTGAGTGTCTTTAGTTTTAGTCCGTCTTAGTCCTGGAAAAAGGGGCGTTGACGTCGTCATTTACGTTATCGTCAGTCCTGACGAAAACAACACTGACCCCTACCCAGTGCCCAATTTGACAGGCTGGATGGCTTAATTAGTACAGCATCTAGCAATGGGTCTGGTCCACAAGATTCCATACACCACCAAGATACCCTGCATGTACCTGTCTAGATACTTCCTTAATGTAAACGAAGTCCACACCCACAACACCATGAGGGAGTGCAACGAACAACCCATGTGCAACCCAGATTCGGCACAAACAAGGGACTAAATTAATTTCGCTCCTATGCCATCAAAATGTGGAACGCCCTACCAACAGTCATTAAGACATGCAAATCACTTGACTCCTTCAAAACTGCTCTCAAAGGGCACCTATACGGACGGCTGCAATTAGAAACTGGCCCCCGTAAAATATGAACCCCCCCCCCCCCTCACTGTATATGTTTCTTTTCCATCTTTACCTCCTTTATGATGATTTTCCTGTTGTACACAACTATATAGTCAGCCAGATTTCAAATGCAAATATGCATTTCTGGAACCTGCACCCCCCCCCCCCCCTGGAACCTGCACGGATATGCTAACCCCCCCCCCCTGCACGGATATGCTACCCCCCCCCCAACAAAGCAGAACAGAGAACGCCCTACGGGAAGCCTCAACCGATACACATCCGGGCAGATGTCCCACTAGAATAGAACCGATACACATCCGGGCAGATGTCCCACTAGAATAGTGACGAAATGCAACGGCTATGCATTTCTGGATCCTGCACGGATATTTTAACTTTACGTGAGCTATGTGAAGCCATGACTGCAAGCCTTGAGGCTTATCTCTGAGAAAAGTAATGTGTGGGGTGAAAGCCCGATATCCCATCCTTTTTTTTCTCCTCCCAACGTGTGAGACAACCATCTGGGATCGGCTGGGGCATAACTGTACACTGTGGACTGGGGCATAACTGTACACTGTGGACTGTGGACTGGGGCATAACTGTACACTGTGGACTGTGGACTGGGGCATAACTGTACACTGTGGACTGTGGACTGGGGCATAACTGTACACTGTGGACTGGTCTCTAAACTGCCTCCCCCTGGCCAGCCGGGGCGTCTGATGGAGGGGAAAGGAACTGGTCTCTAAACTGCCTCCCCCTGGCCAGCCGGGGCGCCTGATGGAGGGGAAAGGAACTGGTCTCTATACTGCCTCCCCCTGGCCAGCCGGGGCGCCTGATGAAGGGGAAAGGAACTGGTCTCTATACTGCCTCCCCCTGGCCAGCCGGGGTGCCTGATGGAGGGGAAAGGAACTGGTTGGAATAACGTGTTCCTTCCACGTGCTACGTCTAACCAGGGAAACTCCCCCCTGTCAGGTGTAAAGGAGCAACTTGGACACTCTGGCATGAAGGAAGCATGAGTTCAAGTCCGTTGCTCTCCCCTTGTCCCCCATATATGGGGACTAGGTTGGTCTCCCCTTGTCCCCCATATATGGGGACTAGGTTGCTCTCCCCTTGTCCCCCATATATGGGGACTAGGTTGGTGGAGGGTGTGTAGAGCCCAGGATCACATTAGATAATTGACACGGGTGAAAAATGGGTTACAAAATCGTGGGATAAAAATATATATTTAAAAAAACACGACCGGATTAAGGTTGGTGAGGGGTGCGTTAAAACGACCGGATTAAGGTTGGTGAGGGGTGCGTTAAAACGACCGGATTAAGGTTGGTGAGGGGTGCGTTAAGGGTTGGGAGAGGGTTAAGGTTAGGTTTAGGTGTGCTGCCCCGTGGGAGGTTAGGGTTAGGGGGAGGGTTTGAGATTGGTTGTATGACTGGTCTAACCAATGACCAATTTATGGTTTTATTTTCTCACCACAGGGGACAAAACTCATAAACTCTCATACGCTATAAACAATATAGATCAATTGTAGATCTGCTATTTTCAGCATGAATCCAAGTGTAAAATGACTAACAGTAGATCTCTTGTCCACTAGTCCCTTCCTGACATTTTAGTGTAGTTTTTATTTGTTTTGTTTAATGTATATTGAATGTAGACCTCCAAGTCATCAAATGTTTGTTATGTTTTGTTACCCGTTATGAATCCTGTCCGCCCGGTTCTGTACTGTACACCACCCTTGGTTCTGGTTCTGTACTGTAGACTGACTTTTGAGAGACATAGAGAGACAGAGAGAAAGAAAGAGAGAGACAGAGAGAGAGACTATTAGATTATAACTAAAGAAAAAGATAAATACATCACATATTGGAACGAACTCACACAATCACAACCCAAACTAGAAACATATGTGGCTCTAAACAGACAGTATACTGTGGCAGACTACCTAACTACAGTAACTGATACAAACCTGAGAAAGACTTTGACAATGTGCACAGACAGACAGACAGACAAGTTTTTCCCACAAATTTCCCAGAATTCCGAAGTATGACAGAAAGGGAGAAATTACCACTCCTTCTGGGGGAACAGAAGGAATGTGCAGTTTTGGCTGCAAAATATGTCAATTCCTGTCACAAGTATATATTTTTTTCATTTCAGTGATATTATGTTGTTATGTTGTTGTTTGTCATATCTGTGATTGTGCTTTGGCAACACTTGTAAAATGTCATGCCAATAAAGCATGTTTGAGAGACAGACAGACAGACAGACAGACAAGGAAAGAGAAGAGGTTGTCAAACTGGTTGGTTACCTGGTTCACACAAACAACTGATCATGACACGTCTACACAGAATGTTGAACGGTTGTGTCTTGTCTTGTCAGAAGAACCATTGTATCTGTTGTGTCTTGTCTTACTATGCTAGATCTAGAATAGCACAAAGTGAGAAGACTTGCTTTATAGCTAGATATTCACACTTTGTTATGTATAGATAATGCTCAATTCAATGACATCTGTCTCTCTGTGCGTCTTACTGTGAGCACAGTTTCAGTTTTCAGCACAGTTTTCACACGGCGTGCGCCAATGCCAGTTGGTACCACAAGGTGGAGCACTGCTCCCTAAATACCCACTTCTGTCAGGCCAGTGAGTGTCTATGCTAATGATTTGAATTGACTTCTAAACAAGTTGTGATGGTGGGTTTAGGCTACTATGCGAAGCATTCAAATGACTGTCTCTCTCACTCACTGAATGAATTGAAATGCTAAAATGGGCCATCTTCCCTGCATGTTTTTCCAGCATCAGTTCAAATGTTTTGGTAGGATATAAGATAGCCCCATATGTGTCCTCTCCCTATACGCTCATTCTGTAGCTCCGAGATGAGGTCACACCCTACTGGGCCCCTCCCACCGCGGTTCAGAAACGGCGCATGTTTCCACAATACACGCTTCTTACCCTTTTCTGCACAATGAATCCAAAACGTGAAGGGGCAGAAAGGGTTTACACTAATTCAACCTTAGCAACGCCACAGAAAATCCAACTGGCCATTTGAACCGAGCCTTTTGTCAGTCGCTTCCATGTTTATCAAGGAAGTCGTGCGCGTGCAGCACGTCGAGTGAACTGAGGTCAGTTGGAAATGTTCGACCAGGGGAGGCGCCGGGGAGGCGCTAAAGCTTTTAAACTTCCTTGAAAAACATGCTAAACAACCGCTGTGACGCTCGTGTAACCGTTTAAAGTTGGATTTTCTTTGGCGTTGCTAAGTTTGAATTAGTGTAAACCCTTTCTGCCCCTTCACGTTTTGGATTCATTGTGCAGAAAAGGGTAAGAAGCGTGTATTGTGGAAACGTTTCTGAACCGCGGTGGGAGGGGCCCAGGGTCTCGGAGCTACAGAATGAGCGTAGCAGGGAGAGGGCACAAATGGGGCTATAAGGCTGTGTGGAAAAACTGCAAATCTGCACTAATTATTGTATTGTAATTTGTAACTTTATTTAACTGTTATTCCTTTTTACTTCATAGAAGTGTGTATTTGTATGTCATGTCTTTAATGTTCAGATTAATTGAAAATGGAGGATAATTCAACAGATAAAATGCCAAGGGGCTTGTCTTTGGTTAGCCCTGGTCCAATGCTTACAGCGAGTGTCTCTCTCTGACGCCTTGTGGAAATACCTTCCACGGCCCACTGGTCATATTTCCACTCCCGTGCGCTGTTTTTCTAATACCAGCAAATAAACAAAACGACGTAACCACTCACCGAAATAAAGCCTGCTAGACCTTGGTAAAAGTCTATTCTCGAACCTGGGAAGCGTCTCAGGTCCCCAGTTTCTCTCTAAAATGCACTTTGTGTCATCTTAATAACGCAATGTACCCTGAATTTACCGGGCAGAGTCATTTCTTCTACTATGGCATTTCCGGGTTTTACCCGCGCCGATCTGGCTGGATTCATTTCATTTAATGATTAAAATAGTGCATTTTAGAGAGAAACTGGGGACCTGGGACGCTTCCCAGGGTCGAGAATAGACTTTTACCAAGGTCTAGCAGGCTTTATTTCGGTGAGTGGTTACGTCGTTTTGTTTATTTGCTGGTATTAGAAAAACAGCGCACGGGAGTGGAAATATGACCAGTGGGCTGTGGAAGGTATTTCCACAAGGCGTCAGAGAGAGACACTCGCTGTAAGCATTGGACCAGGGCTAGTCTTTGGTGTATAATACAAATTATATTGCACTTTCAAAGCAAAGCAAAGCAAAGTTATTTGTTTACCCAGGGAAGTGGACTAAGCCAAGGACTTGTTTACAGCCACACCCTGCTCATAGAACATGTCATGGTAGGGGTTCAAAAGTACATTTAACCTTCATTTGTTTTCTTATAAAAAGGACAAAGTGTTAAGTATAGCATTATGTGCGCCCCTACTTCTTGTGTCCTACAGAGGGCAATGTTATCTGCAGTGCGTCCTGAACGTGACGTCACTGACTATACCTCTGTCACCTACAGAACTACCTGTTCCGGTATGATGTTGTTATTCTGATACTACAGAGCAGAGCGGCAACACAGCCGTATCATTGCCGCTTGTTTGAATAAATAAATATGCCTACAAGGCTAAAGATAGTCTAACGACTCGAGTTCTAATAAATCTCCACCGCAACGCAACTATGCTGAACACAAAGTCTTCATTTCCAATGATGCTGAGATTACAGAAGACATAATACAAGTAGAGGCTAATAATATTGAAAATATTTAAGGATAGGTAGCTGTTGCTTAGTTTAAAAAGTAAAGTATTCAATATTCAGAGATACATGTAGTAGGGTTATTGTTAACCACAGGTTAAGTGTAAACACAACATACTAACAGCATAAAGTATCTTTTATAAATACCTGTAGACCTTGTTGAGCAGAGCTGGCCGGAGAGTAGAGGGAAAAGATCCAAGATGATCTGACTGTTTGGGGCGGAAGGGAACGAGACACTTCCTCGTTCCTCCCCTTGGTTCCTCCCACACTACAAGAGCAGATCTACAAGCTCACAGCGCGTCGCGAGAGCTTGTAGATCTGATGGCTGCGACGTTTAAAAACAGCATGGTGACAGAGAGAGAATCATGCAGACCGCGCGCCCATCTTACCATATATTAAAGTTAATGGCAAGGTGCTACCTACAGGTGCAATGGAAGCCCATTCATCCAAACAGAAAAGTCCTCTCTGGTTGTATTAAACAACGTCAAACTCACCAACATTGCAGCTGTAGAGAAAGCTTGAATTATTCTATTTCTATCCTCAAAGTGTTTGTTTCATATAAAAGTCCACTGTTGACATGTTATGATCTACTTTGGGTCCTTGCAGATTCATCTTTTTCTAAGTGCTGGAGTTTGGAAGCGCTCGTTAGATATCACTCAACTGACCCTGCGTACCACCTGTTTTGAATTAGCACATAACGCAAGAGGCAGCAGGACGTTGCTTTACAGAAAACGAGTGCTTCTAAACTCTGATGGAAACATGGCTGCAACATTTCTCTTTTTAAATGTAATGTGTTCATTGTCCACCACCTAGTGGACTCATTGTAAAACTACAGTCAGTTAATCTGACTCATCAGAACTGGCCTGTCCTTCCTCTCTCTCTCTACTTACTTACTTAGCCTCACCCCCCGAACCCCTACCCAGTGCCCACTTTGACAGGCTGGATGGCTTAATTAGTACAGCATCTAGCAATGGGTCTGGTCCACAAGATTCCATACACCACCAAGATACCCTGCATGTACCTGTCTAGATACTTCCTTAATGTAAACGAAGTCCACACCCACAACACCATGAGGGAGTGCAACGAACAACCCATGTGCAACCCAGATTTGGCACAAACAAGGGACTAAATTAATTTCGCTCCTATGCCATCAAAATGTGGAACGCCCTACCAACAGTCATTAAGACATGCAAATCACTTGACTCCTTCAAAACTGCTCTCAAAGGGCACCTATACGGACGGCTGCAATTAGAAACTGGCCCCCGTAAAATATGAACCCCCCCCCCCCCCTCACTGTATATGTTTCTTTTCCATCTTTACCTCCTTTATGATGATTTTCCTGTTGTACACAACTATATAGTCAGCCAGATTTCAAATGCAAATATGCATTTCTGGAACCTGCACCCCCCCCCCCCCTGGAACCTGCACGGATATGCTAACCCCCCCCCCCTGCACGGATATGCTACCCCCCCCCCAACAAAGCAGAACAGAGAACGCCCTACGGGAAGCCTCAACCGATACACATCCGGGCAGATGTCCCACTAGAATAGAACCGATACACATCCGGGCAGATGTCCCACTAGAATAGTGACGAAATGCAACGGCTATGCATTTCTGGATCCTGCACGGATATTTTAACTTTACGTGAGCTATGTGAAGCCATGACTGCAAGCCTTGAGGCTTATCTCTGAGAAAAGTAATGTGTGGGGTGAAAGCCCGATATCCCATCCTTTTTTTTCTCCTCCCAACGTGTGAGACAACCATCTGGGATCGGCTGGGGCATAACTGTACACTGTGGACTGGGGCATAACTGTACACTGTGGACTGTGGACTGGGGCATAACTGTACACTGTGGACTGTGGACTGGGGCATAACTGTACACTGTGGACTGTGGACTGGGGCATAACTGTACACTGTGGACTGGTCTCTAAACTGCCTCCCCCTGGCCAGCCGGGGCGTCTGATGGAGGGGAAAGGAACTGGTCTCTAAACTGCCTCCCCCTGGCCAGCCGGGGCGCCTGATGGAGGGGAAAGGAACTGGTCTCTATACTGCCTCCCCCTGGCCAGCCGGGGCGCCTGATGAAGGGGAAAGGAACTGGTCTCTATACTGCCTCCCCCTGGCCAGCCGGGGTGCCTGATGGAGGGGAAAGGAACTGGTTGGAATAACGTGTTCCTTCCACGTGCTACGTCTAACCAGGGAAACTCCCCCCTGTCAGGTGTAAAGGAGCAACTTGGACACTCTGGCATGAAGGAAGCATGAGTTCAAGTCCGTTGCTCTCCCCTTGTCCCCCATATATGGGGACTAGGTTGGTCTCCCCTTGTCCCCCATATATGGGGACTAGGTTGCTCTCCCCTTGTCCCCCATATATGGGGACTAGGTTGGTGGAGGGTGTGTAGAGCCCAGGATCACATTAGATAATTGACACGGGTGAAAAATGGGTTACAAAATCGTGGGATAAAAATATATATTTAAAAAAACACGACCGGATTAAGGTTGGTGAGGGGTGCGTTAAAACGACCGGATTAAGGTTGGTGAGGGGTGCGTTAAAACGACCGGATTAAGGTTGGTGAGGGGTGCGTTAAGGGTTGGGAGAGGGTTAAGGTTAGGTTTAGGTGTGCTGCCCCGTGGGAGGTTAGGGTTAGGGGGAGGGTTTGAGATTGGTTGTATGACTGGTCTAACCAATGACCAATTTATGGTTTTATTTTCTCACCACAGGGGACAAAACTCATAAACTCTCATACGCTATAAACAATATAGATCAATTGTAGATCTGCTATTTTCAGCATGAATCCAAGTGTAAAATGACTAACAGTAGATCTCTTGTCCACTAGTCCCTTCCTGACATTTTAGTGTAGTTTTTATTTGTTTTGTTTAATGTATATTGAATGTAGACCTCCAAGTCATCAAATGTTTGTTATGTTTTGTTACCCGTTATGAATCCTGTCCGCCCGGTTCTGTACTGTACACCACCCTTGGTTCTGGTTCTGTACTGTAGACTGACTTTTGAGAGACATAGAGAGACAGAGAGAAAGAAAGAGAGAGACAGAGAGAGAGACTATTAGATTATAACTAAAGAAAAAGATAAATACATCACATATTGGAACGAACTCACACAATCACAACCCAAACTAGAAACATATGTGGCTCTAAACAGACAGTATACTGTGGCAGACTACCTAACTACAGTAACTGATACAAACCTGAGAAAGACTTTGACAATGTGCACAGACAGACAGACAGACAAGTTTTTCCCACAAATTTCCCAGAATTCCGAAGTATGACAGAAAGGGAGAAATTACCACTCCTTCTGGGGGAACAGAAGGAATGTGCAGTTTTGGCTGCAAAATATGTCAATTCCTGTCACAAGTATATATTTTTTTCATTTCAGTGATATTATGTTGTTATGTTGTTGTTTGTCATATCTGTGATTGTGCTTTGGCAACACTTGTAAAATGTCATGCCAATAAAGCATGTTTGAGAGACAGACAGACAGACAGACAGACAAGGAAAGAGAAGAGGTTGTCAAACTGGTTGGTTACCTGGTTCACACAAACAACTGATCATGACACGTCTACACAGAATGTTGAACGGTTGTGTCTTGTCTTGTCAGAAGAACCATTGTATCTGTTGTGTCTTGTCTTACTATGCTAGATCTAGAATAGCACAAAGTGAGAAGACTTGCTTTATAGCTAGATATTCACACTTTGTTATGTATAGATAATGCTCAATTCAATGACATCTGTCTCTCTGTGCGTCTTACTGTGAGCACAGTTTCAGTTTTCAGCACAGTTTTCACACGGCGTGCGCCAATGCCAGTTGGTACCACAAGGTGGAGCACTGCTCCCTAAATACCCACTTCTGTCAGGCCAGTGAGTGTCTATGCTAATGATTTGAATTGACTTCTAAACAAGTTGTGATGGTGGGTTTAGGCTACTATGCGAAGCATTCAAATGACTGTCTCTCTCACTCACTGAATGAATTGAAATGCTAAAATGGGCCATCTTCCCTGCATGTTTTTCCAGCATCAGTTCAAATGTTTTGGTAGGATATAAGATAGCCCCATATGTGTCCTCTCCCTATACGCTCATTCTGTAGCTCCGAGATGAGGTCACACCCTACTGGGCCCCTCCCACCGCGGTTCAGAAACGGCGCATGTTTCCACAATACACGCTTCTTACCCTTTTCTGCACAATGAATCCAAAACGTGAAGGGGCAGAAAGGGTTTACACTAATTCAACCTTAGCAACGCCACAGAAAATCCAACTGGCCATTTGAACCGAGCCTTTTGTCAGTCGCTTCCATGTTTATCAAGGAAGTCGTGCGCGTGCAGCACGTCGAGTGAACTGAGGTCAGTTGGAAATGTTCGACCAGGGGAGGCGCCGGGGAGGCGCTAAAGATTTTAAACTTCCTTGAAAAACATGCTAAACAACCGCTGTGACGCTCGTGTAACCGTTTAAAGTTGGATTTTCTTTGGCGTTGCTAAGTTTGAATTAGTGTAAACCCTTTCTGCCCCTTCACGTTTTGGATTCATTGTGCAGAAAAGGGTAAGAAGCGTGTATTGTGGAAACGTTTCTGAACCGCGGTGGGAGGGGCCCAGGGTCTCGGAGCTACAGAATGAGCGTAGCAGGGAGAGGGCACAAATGGGGCTATAAGGCTGTGTGGAAAAACTGCAAATCTGCACTAATTATTGTATTGTAATTTGTAACTTTATTTAACTGTTATTCCTTTTTACTTCATAGAAGTGTGTATTTGTATGTCATGTCTTTAATGTTCAGATTAATTGAAAATGGAGGATAATTCAACAGATAAAATGCCAAGGGGCTTGTCTTTGGTTAGCCCTGGTCCAATGCTTACAGCGAGTGTCTCTCTCTGACGCCTTGTGGAAATACCTTCCACGGCCCACTGGTCATATTTCCACTCCCGTGCGCTGTTTTTCTAATACCAGCAAATAAACAAAACGACGTAACCACTCACCGAAATAAAGCCTGCTAGACCTTGGTAAAAGTCTATTCTCGAACCATTTCCGGCAAAGCTTGAAATTGAACTTGACAACGTTCAAAATCCACTTCTGCTCCGCAGCTGGCGTACGCTTTTTCCTTGGCTGTTTTTCTGTCTTACACAAGCGGAGCAGCATTGTCTGAACTGCTGACACGCTGTCACAGGCATCTAAACTTATATTTTCACTCCTAAAATGTTAATATAAAACGGTATGTGTATGTAAAAAAAAAAAAGGGAGAGATTTCCAACTTTACAAGTAATTAAAATCGCGCAATTAAAAACAATATAACATGTTTACAATGTATTAGTTTGTGCTTAATCAAACAGTGCTTTACTGGCCTTGTTATGCAAGTGATTTTGGAGCGCATGCGGTGATGCGGCATATGTGATTATGATATTATTAAAAAAAGGCATAAATGGACTGCACGCCTTTATTATAAGTGACAATGACAAGCTTGCCTATTTGTAGTAAGTACTAGCAGGCTATAGGCGTAAGGGGCTTAATCATTCACCATTTAAATAAGTGCTTAGACAGGTTTTGACAGTTTTGACAGTTCAGATAAAAGCGAGATCATTTTCGGGGGTCGGGAGGACGGGACGTGCGTCGCCAACACATACCAGCACACATGCAAGCGGCAAGCCTTCATCCATATGTTTATGATTCGTTCATCAATGATCAAATCACTACATAAACGTTGATTATGACTGCCTTGACGACATGATAGCCTATCTCTCATGCAGGCATCACTGAGTCATCCACAGGACTTTAATATCACAGCAGTGCGCAGTATCACACCTTTGCCGTGCACTGCGCACGAATGGGTAAAATGTATATAGGCCAGCCTACAAACTAATTCCATTCATGGCGATGCGATGTCGATGTACGTGTCATGCAGGTACGTGCGTGGACATGACAGCAAGGCAAGCGAGGTGAGAGGGAAACAGACAGGGTAGGCCTACAACTTTATTTAATTCATGCAGGTGTTCGTTCTTTATTTATTTAACAAGTGTGTGTGTGTGTGTGTGTGTGTGTGTGTGTGTGTGTATGAGAGAGGTGGGTGAGGCGGGCAGCAAGGCACGGGAGAAACGTTTTTCCCCTGTAACCATGGTTCCCACAGGTCGTATTTCATGTGTTCAGTCGCAAAAACGAGGGCGAGGCTTGATTTCATAGGGCGTGCCAGATAGATTTCAGCCGTCACATTTATTAACGTCAGAACGAAATTAAGGAAGGATCAGCTGTTTGCGATCACTTTATAAATGCCGTGGCGACGTGGGTGTACTACGAAACCTGCACTCGAATCTGTGGCAGATTTTACACTCGATTGATAAATGAGGGCCTTAAAACTTAGGTCAGGATTGAGAAGGCGTTTTTAGAATCCTGAATGGGTCTGTTGAATTGAGCAATTGGAATATTGATGGAAGGACATAAAACCAGCAGTACTAGAGGTCCTGGAAGGACATAAAACCAGCAGTACATTTTCACAAAAAAAAAAAAGTATAGTGTAGACAGTAGATGGATTTGAGTAATTATGTAATTTGTTTTACTGGTTTGGTTTTACTCCACTGGCACAGACTGTAAATGGAAAACTACAGAAATCGACATCCATAAATTATCCACATATTGCACCATCATGCTGCACATATTCTGACCCAAGAGGGCCAAGACCATCACAAACAACAGTCTTTGTATCGAGTTGTGCTTGAAATGTAGGCCTACTGTAATTCTGCAAACTGTAAATAAATATTTAAATCAATCAAACAACAACCTCCTCAATCACCCAACAAGATGACATGCACAGGCACTGCATACATTATAGGCTAGTTAATCAATAAACGGGTATATGGACCTGCCTGGGTGGCAATGCATCACGTCCTCAGAACTCAGAATGGATCAACAACCACAAGAGTAGACTGTCTGGACCCTAGCTCTGGTCCAGAGCTATCTGGACCCCAGACCCAGAACCATGAAGCCAAGAGAAAGAAAGGGATCGGCCTATAGCCGCAATTTGCAACTCTAGATTTGTTATAATAATGGGATGAATCTAGAGTTGCAATACCCTCCATTGTCTCCCCACTCTGCGTTTGCGACCTGCTCGTCTTAAACGACGTTAAACTCACCAACATTACAGCTGTAGGGCAAGCTTGAATTATCCTCTTTCAATCTGCCGAACTTGTTTTTCATAACAATGCACCGTAGACATTGTTGTTATGAGATACTTTCTGTCAAGACATTCTGTGCAAGAGTTTGGAAGCACTCGTCGTATGTCACTGAACGGCCCTGCGTAACACCTGTTTCGAATTAGCACATAATGCAGGAGGCAGCGGCGCGACCAGTTAACAAAAACGAGTGCTTCCAAACTGCAACACTTAGAAAAAGAATCACCTGCAGAGGATGTCTTGACAGAAAGTATCTCATAACATGTCTAATTTTTATGAAAAACAAGCTCGGCAGATTGAAAGAGGATAATTCAAGCTTGCCCTACAGATGCAATGTTGGTGAGTTTAACGTCGTTTAAAGACAAGCAGATCGCAAACGCAATTGGATGAGATGGGGAGTCAATGGAGGGTACCGTATTGCAACCGAGTTGCAAATAGCGGCGTAGGGATCGGCCCTAGAATCAGTAGAATGACATGCGTATAGCAGGATAGAGAAGCAGAACCATAATAATAGAGAAGACATTGTTGCTGCCCCATATGTACATGCGCCAGCTGGCGTAATGAAAGTAAACGTGACTGTATAGTGTAGTGTAACCATGGTGTTGTTGATATAGTGCAGGAGAGCTTGCATCATTTCGTGTATACTTTTGTATTATCAATGGTGCTTCTTAATGTTATTATTTCTTACCTTTGTATTGTTGTGTCTCAGACAGTCTCACACAGAACTGTATCTTTCTAAATCAAACTGCTGTGCTGCCTCTGTGTGTGGGCGACCGACTACTAATTACTATAGCCTCGCGTCACCTGGCTTTCCAACATGGCCCGGGCGACTCAATAATGAAGATATAAATCAATGTGGAACTATACGTTGTGAGCTTGTATATCTCATTCTCCGCAGTAGGAGACTACAAATGAACGCATGTTGTCTATAGTTCTGTTTGTTTGGGACAGCTCGGAAACAGCAGCGTTTTGACACAGAGAAATGTTTGTGAAGGTTGAGGCTTGACAGAAAGCAGCCGTCCCTATGCTGCCCTCATGTGGAGAGAGCCTGCAGTTGCAACCTGTAGCCAAGCCTGACAACAAACAGCACAGATTGTTTAAACTTTAAAGGGATATTTCACTTTAAAAAAAAAGATTTACTGTTTTTAGACACATATCTGAGACCCTGTAGTGTAGATTGACTGTTTTTAGACACATATCTGAGACCCTGTAGTGTAGATTGACTGTTTTTAGACACATATCTGAGACCCTGTAGTGTAGATTGACTGTTTTTAGACACATATCTGAGACCCTGTAGTGTAGATTGACTGTTTTTAGCTGGATGTTCGCCTGTTGTGATGTGAATTGGGATGCCAGGGTTCCTGTATATGTGGATTATACGTTTCTAGCAATTAACACGGTAAAATCCTCAGTGTTTATTTAATTCATCAGAGTGCACAAATATAACCAAATGGACCCCTTTCGGTTACATTTGTACAGTTAGATTTCAATTAACATTGAGGATTTTTACTGTAACCAGAGAGTGAGTAATGATTGTGCTGGTTAAATCAGTCTTTCCCAAAATTACATTAAATCTGCCTCATTTGTGTCCGTTTCCTACAACATCTATATATATATATATATATATATATATATATATATATATATATATATATATATAAATAAATATTAAAGACATTTGAATAAATATTTAAAATAGCCGATTTGTAGATCGGCTATAGTATTTGTTTGTGAGTACATACAGGTTTAATGTTTGTTTTTAGTTCAGTGTTTGTTTTAAAAACGCCATTAGTACTACTAACGCCACTAACCCTAACCCTTGACAACGAAGGGAAAATGTACGTCATCTTGTCCCTAAACACAAACATTAAATGCCATTAACAATAAAGGGAATGTAATGTTTGTTTTACATCACCTATATAATCAACATGAGTTTTGATTACTTTAATATATTAGCGCCCCTCACTTCACACGGGTGTGATTAAGTTCTTACGGACCGTAAGAAATAAGTTCTTACGTAACCGTAACACAGACCGATGCCTAATCAAAGCCTCGGAGCACCAGCTGCGCCCGCTTGATTTACTGCCGTTTCCAGCATGACAGCCACGACGTAAAACACACACGCAATGTTCATTTACAGCCGAACAATGTTTATGTTTATTATAATCAAACATTGCTCTGAAAAGTGTTGTTGAAAACCTTTGAGCGAGAAGCTGGAGTTTAAAGTGTAACAACGCATGGTATGATGGTTACACATGGAAGTCATCTGGAAGTAGAACATCTTTCATTAAACTATTTTGTTGTTTTAAGCATTATGTTATACTTTAGCTATTGAAAAATAGCAGATCTATACAAGCTCATAGCGCGGCACCGCTATGAGCTTGTAGATCTGCTATTTTTTTTTAAAGCGTGAAAATGTTTGAATATATATTATTACAGAGTGAACATTTTAACTCAAGTCTTTGCTTCTGAGGGGTCCCTGGAACAACATATTTTCAGAGGGGGGTCGGTGGCCAATTACATATTATTTTGGGGTCCTTGACATGAAATATTGAGCACACAGAAACATAAGGGTTTTCAGGATTTTGAAGACATTTTTCAAATTTCGACGTCAGGCCAAAATGGGTTAGGAAAAAGACAAATCACACCCGTGTGAAGTGAGGGGCGCTCTCTGGTCACACTCACCCTGAACAGCTGTTCATAGGAGGGTCACACTCACCCTGAACAGCTGTTCATAGGAGGGTCACACTCACCCTGAACAGCTGTTCATAGGAGGGTCACACTCACCCTGAACAGCTGTTCATAGGAGGGTCACACTCACCCTGAACAGCTGTTCATAGGAGGGTCAGACTCACCCTGAACAGCTGTTCATAGGAGGGTCAGACTCACCCTGAACAGCTGTTCATAGGAGGGTCACACTCACCCTGAACAGCTGTTCATAGGAGGGTCAGACTCACCCTGAACAGCTGTTCATAGGAGGGTCACACTCACCCTGAACAGCTGTTCATAGGAGGGTCACACTCACCCTGAACAGCTGTTCATAGGAGGGTCACACTCACCCTGAACAGCTGTTCATAGGAGGGACTAGCGCCCCTCAAAGAAGGGTCATAGGAGGGTCAAAGAAGGCGTTCAACAGCATGAAATGTAAATATGTTTTTAATCAACACATTCACAACACATACTCAAATATAACAACAAATATAGTTATATAAGATAACAGCATTGTGACAACAGTGTTGTTTTGGGCACATTTCTATTTTAGTTTTAGTCAGTCTTTGGAATAAAACATTTGGCGGGCCTTGATGCGGTCGTAATGACTGTTTTTAATAATAATAATAATATATACGATTTATATAGCGCTTTTCTGGGTACCCAAAGTCGCTTTACAGAAAGAGGTACAGACATATTTATTAGAAAACTATTTAAAAAGGTTTAAAAGGTTAAAAACTAGAAATCACTGTTTTTACACAAAATAGCCGATCTACAAGCTCACGCTGCGACACACTGGACAACACTGGACAGCTTCTCAAAGTCTTTGTCTCTCAGGGCACGACTCAGGTGGAGAGAAGTGGATTGGGTGGATGTTTATCGGAGGTGCCGTGCCCCGTCGCGGTCCATTTGGTTCCATTTGAACCATCTGGACCCAATGCACACACACTGTGTGTGTGTGTGTGTGTGTGTGTGCGTGCGTGCGTGCGTGCGTGCGTGTGTGCGCGCGCGCGCGCATATGTTTCCTTGAGGTATGTGATTGTTATAGAATATAAATAGAATAGAAAAGCCAAAAACTAATGTTAAGAAAATAAGAGGATCTCGACCCACAGGTTGAGAACCACTGTGCTACTTTTACATGTCAACGACCCCAGATGACCCTAATGGCGACCCCAGATGACCCTAACGCCGGTGACCCCAGATGACCCTAATGGTGACCCCAGATAACCCTAACGGTGACCCCAGATGACCCTATCAGTGACTCCATGGAAACCAAAACATATTGATTATGTAAACACCCCCCCCACCACACCTGGTCCTGATTATTACATTATGATACAACACACTGTCTGTCTGTCCTCACAGCCTGTCTGTCTGTCTGTCCTCACAGCCCGTCTGTCTGTCCTCACAGCCTGTCTGTCTGTCTGTCCTCACAGCCTGTCTGTCTGTCTGTCCTCACAGCCTGTCTGTCTGTCCTCACAGCCTGTCTGTCTGTCCTCACAGCCTGTCTGTCTGTCTGTCCTCACAGCATGTCTGTCTGTCCTCACAGCCTGTCTGTCTGTCCTCACAGCCTGTCTGTCCTCACAGCCCGTCTGTCTGTCCTCACAGCCCGTCTGTCTGTCCTCACAGCCTGTCTGTCTGTCCTCACAGCCCGTCTGTCTGTCCTCACAGCCCGTCTGTCTGTCCTCACAGCCCGTCTGTCTGTCCTCACAGCCCGTCTGTCTGTCCTCACAGCCCGTCTGTCTGTCCTCACAGCCCGTCTGTCTGTCCTCACAGCCTGTCTGTCTGTCCTCACAGCCTGTCTGTCTGTCCTCACAGCCTGTCTGTCTGTCCTCAGTTCCTCACAGCCCGTCTGTCTGTCCTCACAGCCCGTCTGTCTGTCCTCACAGCCTGTCTGTCTGTCTGTCCTCACAGCCCGTCTGTCTGTCCTCACAGCCCGTCTGTCTGTCCTCACAGCCCGTCTGTCTGTCCTCACAGCCCGTCTGTCTGTCCTCACAGCCCGTCTGCTGTCTGTCCTCACAGCCCGTCTGTCTGTCCTCACAGCCCGTCTGTCTGTCCTCACAGCCCGTCTGTCTGTCCTCACAGCCCGTCTGTCTGTCCTCACAGCCTGTCTGTCTGTCTGTCCTCACAGCCCGTCTGTCTGTCCTCACAGCCCGTCTTTCTGTCCTCACAGCCTGTCTGTCTGTCCTCACAGCCTGTCTGTCCTCACAGCCTGTCTGTCCTCACAGCCTGTCTGTCCTCACAGCCTGCCTGTCTTCACAGCCTGTCTGTCCTCACAGCCTGTCTGTCTGTCCTCACAGCCTGTCTGTCTGTCCTCACAGCCTGTCTGTCTGTCCTCACAGCCTGTCTGTCCTCACAGCCTGTCTGTCCTCACAGCCTGTCTGTCTGTCCTCACAGCCTGTCTGTCCTCACAGCCTGTCTGTCCTCACAGCCTGTCTGTCTGTCCTCACAGCCTGCCTGTCTGTCCTCACAGCCTGCCTGTCTGTCCTCACAGCCTGCCTGTCTGTCCTCACAGCCTGCCTGTCTGTCCTCACAGCCTGTCTGTCCTCACAGCCTGTCTGTCCTCACAGCCTGTCTGTCTGTCCTCACAGCCTGTCTGTCTGTCCTCACAGCCTGCCTGTCTGTCCTCACAGCCTGTCTGTCTGTCCTCACAGCCTGTCTGTCCTCACAGCCTGTCTGTCTGTCCTCACAGCCTGTCTGTCTGTCCTCACAGCCTGCCTGTCTGTCCTCACAGCCTGTCTGTCTGTCCTCACAGCCTGTCTGTCCTCACAGCCTGTCTGTCCTCACAGCCTGTCTGTCTGTCCTCACAGCCTGTCTGTCCTCACAGCCTGTCTGTCTGTCCTCACAGCCTGTCTGTCTGTCCTCACAGCCTGTCTGTCCTCACAGCCTGTCTGTCTGTCCTCACAGCCTGTCTGTCTGTCCTCACAGCCTGTCTGTCCTCACAGCCTGTCTGTCTGTCCTCACAGCCTGTCTGTCTGTCCTCACAGCCTGTCTGTCTGTCCTCACAGCCTGTCTGTCCTCACAGCCTGTCTGTCTGTCCTCACAGCCTGTCTGTCTGTCCTCACAGCCTGTCTGTCTGTCCTCACAGCCTGTCTGTCCTCACAGCCTGTCTGTCCTCACAGCCTGTCTGTCTGTCCTCACAGCCTGTCTGTCCTCACACAGAGACACAGAGGAGTCAGACACAGAGGAGTCAGTGAACAACCAGAACCCAGCATAGAGCGGTTGAGTGAAGGTGGTCTGGAAGGTGTACAGGTGAGTCAGAGTGTCCTCTAACACTCTGTAGAAGGACAGAGTCCCAGCGGGACGGTCCAGATATACGGCTACTCTGTTGGAGCCAGAGGCACTGATAGGAAGGAAAGTCGTCTTACTATTGTGTATGACAGAGTAACTGTCACCATGCTGACCATGAGCACAGGACAGAACCCAGGACCGTTCATTCTCTCCAAGCTCACAGTCCAGACCGGCTCCTTTCCTACTGATGTCTCCGTCAGTCACTCCTATCGTAACCACTCCACTGAACTGTACCTCACTGTAGCAGCGTTCATCTAGACTCTCTGAACTCAGGACCTGAGGCCGTCCATCAAACCTGTCAGGATGGTCAGGATATGAATGACGCTGACCATCCTGACGGGTCACCTTCCTGTTGTTCTCAGACAGAGAGAGGTCACAGTGTGCTGTGTTTGTGTCCAGAGTGAGACGCTGGAAATCTGATGAGAAAACAACACAGTACACATTAAATACATCCTTCACTGAATGATACGTGCACGGAGCACAACCACACACACACGCACGCACGCACACACGCACGCACACACACACGCGCGCACACGCGCACACACACACACACACACACACACACACACACACACTTAAATAGCCAACGTATAAAATATGGATGAAGTGTTTAACCCATTTTTGGGCGGGAACCCTTTTTGGTGTTAGCATCATGTTATGCTTTAGCCATTGAAAAATAGCAGATCTACAAGCTCATAGCGCGCCACCGAGTGGCGCGCTACGAGCTTGTAGGTCTGCTATTTTTGAAAAACCCGAAGAACGACCCACGACCCACGGACCCCCTGGAACCCTCCACGGACCCCTGGAACCCTCCACGGACCCCTGGAACCCTCCACGGACCCCCTGGAACCCTCCACAGACCCCCTGGAACCCTCCACGGACCCCTGGAACCGTCCACAGACCCCCTGGAACCCTCCACAGACCCCTGGAACCGTCCACAGACCCCCTGGAACCCTCCACAGACCCCCTGGAACCCTCCACGGACCCCCTGGAACCCCCCACGGACCCCCTGGAACCCCCCACAGACCCCCTGGAACCCCCCACGGACCCCCTGGAACCCCCACGGACCCCCTGGAACCCCCCACGGACCCCTGGAACCCCCCACCGACCCCTGGAACCCCACAAAGACCCCCTGTAACCCCCCACTGACCCCCTGGAACCGTCCACAGACCCCCTGGAACCCTCCACAGACCCCCTGGAACCCTCCACAGACCCCTGGAACCGTCCACGGACCCCCTGGAACCGTCCACGGACCCCCTGGAACCCTCCACAGACCCCCTGGAACCCTCCACAGATCCCCTGGAACCCCCCACGGACCCCCTGGAACCCCCCACAGATCCCTGGAACCCCCCACCGACCCCTGGAACCCCACAAAGACCCCCTGTAACCCCCCACTGACCCCCTGGAACCCTCCACAGACTCCTGGAACCGTCCACAGACCCCCTGGAACCCTCCACAGACCCCCTGGAACCCTCCACAGACCCCTGGAACCCCCCACGGACCCCCTGCAACCCCCCACAGACCCCCTGTAACCGCCCAAGGACCCCCTGGAACCCTCCAAGGACACACACACACACAGTATCAGATGTACAAGCTCAAAGATCGGCACGCAGTGATGCGCTGTGAGCTTGTAGATCTGCTATTTTTAAATAGCCAACGTATAAAACATGGATAAAGTGTTTAACCCATTTTGGGCGGGAACCCATTTTGGTGTTGGCATCATGTTATGCTTTAGCCATTGAAAAATAGCAGATCTAGGTCTGCTATTTTTGAAAAATCGAAGAACCCCCCACGGACCCCCTGGAACCCTCCACAGACCCCCTGGAACCCTCCACAGACCCCTGGAACCGTCCACAGACTCCTGGAACCCTCCACAGACCCCTGGAACCCCCCACAGACCCCCTGGAACCCTCCACGGACCCCCTGGAACCCCCCACAGACTCCTGGAACCCCCCACAGACCCCCTGGAACCCTCCACAGACCCCTGGAACCGTCCACAGACCCCCTGGAACCCTCCACAGACCCCCTGGAACCCTCCACAGACTCCTGGAACCCCCCACAGACCCCCTGGAACCCTCCACAGACCCCTGGAACCCTCCACGGACCCCCTGGAACCCCCCACGGACCCCTGGAACCCTCCCCAGACCCCCTGGAACCCTCCACAGACCCCTGGAACCGTCCACAGACCCCTGGAACCCCCCAAGGACCCCCTAGGAACCCCCCCCCCACGGACCCCTGGAACCCTCCACAGACCCCCTGGAACCCCCCACGGACCCCTGGAACCCCACAAAGACCCCCTGTAACCGCCCAAGGACCCCCTGGAACCCTCCAAGGACACACACACACACAGTATCAGATGTACAAGCTCAAAGATCGGCACGCAGTGATGCGCTGTGAGCTTGTAGATCTGCTATTTTTAAATAGCCAACGTATAAAACATGGATAAAGTGTTTAACCCATTTTGGGCGGGAACCCATTTTGGTGTTGGCATCATGTTATGCTTTAGCTATTGAAAAATAGCAGATCTACAAGCTCATAGCGCGCCACCGAGTGGCGCGCTATGAGCTTGTAGGTCTGCTATTTTTGAAAAATCGAAGAACGACCCACGACCCACGGACCCCCTGGAACCCCCCAAGGACCCCCTGGAACCCCCCCAAGGACCCCCTGGAACCCTCCACAGACCCCTGGAACCCCCCAAGGACCCCCTGGAACCCTCCACAGACCCCTGGAACCCCCCAAGGACCCCCTGGAACCCCCCACAGACCCCCTGGAACCCCCCACAGACCCCCTGGAACCCTCCACAGACCCCCTGGAACAGTCCACAGACCCCCTGGAACCGTCCACGGACCCCCTGGAACCGTCCACGGACCCCTGGAACCCTCCACAGACCCCTGGAACCCCCCAAGGACCCCCTGGAACCCCCCACAGACCCCCTGGAACTGTCCACGGACCCCCTGGAACCCCCTAAGGACCCCCTGGAACAGACAGACAGACAGACAGACAGACTCACGTGTTGTAAGGAGTTGAGGTTTAGTCCAGTGTTCTCCTCCATGATTCACACTGTAGGAAGTAGAACAACAATGAATCAAGTCAAAACCTGCTGCTTAATGTCTCACATCGGCCTGTTTTAGTCCCACCAAATATTTACTAAACACATTTTGTCATCATTCTCCCACAGACTCTGTCCAAACATCACACACATTGGTACCATATCTCTGTGGTCATGTGATTAAGACTCTGTCCAAACATCACACACATTGGTACCATATCTCTGTGGTCATGTGATTAAGACTCTGTCCAAACATCACACACATTGGTACCATATCTCTGTGGTCATGTGATTAAGACTCTGTCCAAACATCACACACATTGGTACCATATCTCTGTGGTCATGTGATTAAGACTCTGTCCAAACATCACACACATTGGTACCATATCTCTGTGGTCATGTGATTAACACGTATCTCTCAGATTTGGATTAGATTGAGGAACAAAATGCTCTCTCTCTAGAACCATGGAACATAGACACTATCTACTGTATATTAATCTATGTTATAGAACCATGGAACATAGACACTATCTACTGTATATTAATCTATGTGATAGAACCATGGAACATAGACACTATCTACTGTATATTAATCTATGTTATAGAACATAGACACTATCTACTGTATATTAAGCCATGTTATAGAACCATGGAACATAGACAATATCTACTGTATATTAATCTATGTGATAGAACCATGGAACATAGACACTATCTACTGTATATTAATCTATGTTATAGAACATAGACACTATCTACTGTATATTAAGCCATGTTATAGAACCATGGAACATAGACACTATCTACTGTATATTAATCTATGTTATAGAACCATGGAACATAGACACTATCTACTGTATATTAAATCTCTGCTAGAATGAACCATGAATCATATGGTAATATGATATGATAATATGGGAAACTGCATTTATAAAGCGCTTTACATTACAATGTAGTTCACATTCACCCACCGATGGCAGAGGAAAACATGCATGCTCATCGGGAGCTGTTAGGGGTTCAGAGAGTCTTGCTCAAGGACACTTCGACATGTAGCAGCCAGGAGGAGCCGGGAATTTAACCTGGAACCTTTGACGGCCGCTCTACACAAGTCTACTCACTTGACAGTATCCAGGGCAGCAGACAGCTTCTTCAGAGCAGAGTCTCCTAAGTGGCTGAAGTTCAAGTCCAGCTGTTTCAGCTGGGAGGAGGGGTTGGAGGTCACAGCTGAAGCCAGAGAAGAACAGCCTTCCTCTGTGACTCCACAGCCTGACAACCTGCAGAGAAATACACATTTAACAAAGTGCTGTATTGATGTTCAAGTAGAGATCCACACAGAGAGAACACACATTCTTTACCCCAGGATCTGCAGTCCACACTGTGGACTCTTCAGTAACGCAGAGAGCTGGAGCAGTTGTGATTCCTGCAGGCAGATGAAACTGAGGTCCAATTCTTTCAGATGGAGAAGATTAGAGCTGAGAGCTGAGAGCAGAACTTCAAATCCTGTCTGTGTGAAGGTACAGCCAGCAAGTCTGTAATTACACATGAAATATCTGGACTGAATATCACAGTTTTGCAGTTTTGGACCCCAAGAGATGGAAAGAGAAGGCAGGCAGGGATAATGTGAAGTAAATCATCATAATCTTAATCTTCCAACATAGGAACTGTGTGTGTGTGTGTGTGTGTGTGTGTGTGTGTGTGTGTGTGTGTGTGTGTGTAAGTGTGTGTGCGTGCCAACATGACTACATACTGTAATCACTGTACCCCATTAGTTCACATAATGATAATTCCCTAGCAGCCATGATGGATCACATATTGTAGTTACTGTACCGTAGCATTGATAATGATAATCCCCTAGCAGCCATGATGGATCACATATTGTAGTTACTGTACCGTAGCATTGATAATGATAATCCCCTAGCAGCCATGATGGATCACATATTGTAGTTACTGTACCGTAGCATTGATAATGATAATTCCCTAGCAGCCATGATGGATCACATATTGTAGTTACTGTACCGTAGCATTGATAATGATAATCCCCTAGCAGCCATGATGGATCACATATTGTAGTTACTGTACCGTAGCATTGTGATGTGAGAGTGTGAACTAGACAACACAAACTCTGACCATATTATTATTCTAATCAGTGGGATATCATGATGTCAACTTTATTAACACTCTTATTAAGAATCAAACTATAAATAATAAAACAGAACTAATGTAAATAATAAATAATAATGTGACCTCAGTATCTCCAGATGACAGTTTGGACTCTTCAATGCAGCAGAGAGCAGGTCCATGGATGGATCCGTTATCTTATTATAACTGATGTCCAATTCTCTCAGATGTGAAGGATTAGAGCTGAGAGCTGAAGCCACAATCTCACAATCTGCCTCTCCGAGTTGACAGCCAACAAGTCTGTAAATGTAGATGATGTAAAATCAGTGATCATCAACATGGATTAGATCAAATTCATGTTCAATGAAATGAACTATAAAGTGTAATGTAAATGTACCAATGTGTAGTTGGTCAGATATTTACAGGTCATATAAGAACAGTCTAGATGGTCAGATATTGACAGGTCATGTTTCTATGTCAGTCGTTCTTCGATTAAAATAGCAGACCTACAAGCTCATAGCGCGCCACCGAGTGGCGCGCTATGAGCTTGTAGATCTGCTATTTTTCAATAGCTAAAGCATAACATAATGCTAACACCAAAAGGGGTTTCCCGCCCAAAATGGTTTAATACTACATTGATTGATCTATGAATGTTCTCTTATTTTTTTTTTCTTTGTTCTCTGTGAGTGTCAGTCAGTTCCATTTAGGCAACACACACACACACACACACACACACACACACACACACTTTGAGACCCGATTATTATTATAGTAATTAGGTGTGATGGTAGATTGATTCTAACAGGTTTTCTATCCACATGACTACTAACCGAGCCTTTCTGCTGTTCCTCACAGCTGGGAGTAGTCTGGATCTCCCCCATTCTGATGATGTGTCGTATTGCTGCAGGTCAAACTCCTCCAGAACCTCCTCTGACGTCAGCAGCATGAAGGCCAGAGCTGAACACTGGCTCTCAGACAGTTCTGTCTTTGATCTGTCCGCTGACTTCAGGTACTGTTGGATCTCCTGATGTACTGAGAGGTCGTTCATCTCCATCAGACAGTGGAAGATGTTGATGAATCTGTCAGGAGAGAGACTCGCATCTTCCATTTTCTTCTCCTTCAGGTTGTTGATGACTCTCTGGATGCTCTCTGGACTGTTCTCTGTGTGACCCAGCAGGCCTCCTAACAGACTCTGGTTGGACTCCAGCGAGAGGCCATGAAGGAAGCGGACAAAGAGGTCCAGGTGGCCGTTCTTACTCTTCAGGGCTTTTTCGCTGGCTCTCTGCAGGAAGTCCTCCAAGGAACTGACATCATCTCCCAGGAATGTCTTCAGTACCTTCATGTTCTTCTGTGTGAAACAGTGCATCAGGTAGACTGCAGCCAGGAACTCCTGGATGCTCAGATGAACAAAGCTGTAGATCTTTCTCTGGGATTGAACGGTCTCTTCTTTGAAGATCTCTGTGCACACTCCCGAGTACAGCGCGGCGTGGTTCACATCGAGACCACACTCTTCCAGGTCTTCTTGGTAGAACATGAGGCTGCCTTTCTCCAGATGTACAAACGCCAGCAGGCACAGCTGCAGAAGAACATCCCTGTCAGTCTCGCCATACTTCGTCTTCATCTTTTTTATCATGAGCGATATGAAGAGGCTGAACATCCCGGTCAGGTTCTTGGGCATCTGTCCTCTCTTGCCTGTCTTCACCAGGTCCTCCACAACGGTAGCGGTCATCCAACAGAAGACTGGGATGTGACACATGATGTGGATGCTCTTTGATGTCTTCATGTGTGAGATGATGGTGCTGGCCAGCTCCTCATCATCACTGAACATCTTCCTGAAGAACTCCTCCTTCTGGGGGTCTGTGAACCCTCGTATTTCTGTCACCATGTCAACGCATTCAGGAGGGATCTGATTGGCTGCTGCAGGTCTGGTGGTTATCCAGAGGAGAGCCGAGGGGAGCAGATTCCTCTTGATGAGGTTCGTCAACAGCAGGCCCACCGATGATGTCACCGTGACATCAGAGATGACGTCATTGTTGTCGAAGTCGTCAGAATTGACGTCGATGTTCTGGAATTTCAGCGGAAACCTGCTTTCGTCGAGACCATCGAAGATGAAGCCAACTTTCCAGGCAGCGAGCTCCTCTGCTGTGACCTTCTTTAACGTTGGATGGAAAACATGGATCAGTGAGAGAAGACTGTGCTGCTCATCTCGGACCAAGTTCAGCTCCCGGAATGCGAAGAGAACCAGGAGATTGATGTCTTGGTTCTCCAAACCTCTCGCCCAGTCCAGAGCGAACTTACGCACGGAGAATGTCTTCCCGATGCCAGCGATGCCATTGGTCAGAACTCTGCTGCTGGGTGTGTCTCTGCCAGGGAGGACGGTCTTAAAGATGGAACGGCACTTGATTAGGACGTCATAGAGGGTCTTCATGCTGGAGGCGGTCTCAAGCTGCCACACCTCATGTTGCGGATTAACCCCTTTACTCCCTCCCGCTGATAGGTGGAGGTCTGTGTAGATGTCGGAGAGGGAGGAGGGCTCTTCAGTGACGTATGCCACATGTTCAAGACCGTCCAAAGTGACCCTATAGACCTTTAAATACTCCGGCAGACGGACATCTGATATGAGGAGACAATTAATACATGTTAAACATTATGCTTCATTTACAACTTTACATTGAACAATCCATAGCATTAGAACTATGTATATATCCTACAGAAAATCTGAATTTGTAAAAGAAAAAAAGGAGAGAATTGGCTAAAATAAACAACATTGGATGGTTTTTTTAGTCTAAATGTATGTGTTTATCATCAGTATTTGTATTTGGACAATGAGACAGGAATACAACGTGTATATTTAATCTGATGAGTCTGCTGCTGTTTAAACATTTCATTCATTGAAATAAAAGGTTGGTGTAAAATGTGTCCAGTCTTACTGTGTCCAGGTGTGGTTCGACTGGATGTCTTCTGTCCAGGTGTGTTTCTGAATGTCTTCTGTCCAGGTGTGTTTCTGAATGTCTCTCTGTGGAGATGAAGACAATAGAACATATATAGATGAAGACAATAGAATATATACATATAGATACATATAGATGAAGACAATAGAATATATACATATAGATACATAATTGTATCTAACGGTTAATTTTCCAGCCGGGTAGCCGATGGCCCTAACCTAAATGTAATATGCATGTATAGGCTACAATAATTAAAGTTGGTAGACGAATGCTATACATTTATTCATGCTCATTTTTAAAAGACAAACTAAATGTTGTTAAAGCAACATTTAACAATATAAATAAATAGTTGTAGGCTTAATCATCAATAAACAACACATCGCATCTGCGCGTCTACAGTACAGAGGTCCGCCGGTTCTAGTCCAAAACATAAATAAGTCCAGTCCAGATCTGAGCAGCCTATAGCCTAACTATAAAGCCACTGGACGCATCATGGGCTGAGCCTTTTTTAATTATTAACCCATTTTAGGCGGGAACCCCTTTTGGTGTTAGCATTACGTTATACTTTAGCTATTAAAAAATAGCAGATCTACAAGCTCATAGCGCGCCACCGAGTGGCGCGCTACGAGCTTGTAGGTCTGCTATTTTTGAAAAACCGAAGAACGACTGACATAGAAACAGCTTTTTCAGAAAACTGTAATTTTCAAACAGGCATTTTTAGAATCTGATCTCAGGTCAGAATGGGTTAAGGAAGATCAGCATGCATGTCACCGTGTTCTGTTTCTTGACTTTTCGCTGACGAGAAACCCCTCAAACATGGATAGCACATGGCTAACTTGATAGCCGTAAGCCGTGCCAGTGTGGGGAGACGGAGTACAACAGAGAACTTTGGGACATGTGTGCAACATGACAACTGTTTTGTACAGTATTGTACAGTGACAACTACAGTCTCTGTAATGTTTATGTTGTACTATTACTAAAAACAATCTAAAATAAACGGTCGGCTAACCGGCTAGCCGGTTACCCCCTGACATCGGGTATGGGCTCTGATGACGCAGAGGAGAGAACACGCCCCCAACGCCCAAAGCGGGAATCGAACCCAGGACCTTCTAGCTGTGAGGCGACAACACTACCGGCTGTACCACTGTCCCCCCTCTTGGTTTTATTTTTGATAAAGATTTTAAACTTAATAAACAAATCAGCTCCGTCGTTAAAACTCTCTTCTTCCAATCATCGCCACGGTCAAATCCTACCTCCCCCTAAAAACAGCTGGAGATGGTTATCCATGCTTTGATTTCATCAAGAATAGATTATTGCAACTCTTTGTATATTGGCATCGACCAGGCGTCACTCAGGCGTTTACAGCTAGTGCAGAACACAGCTGACCGCCTTCTCACCGGCACTATAAAATATGTTAGTGTATATTGTATAGTGTTATAGAGTATATTGTATATGTTAGTGTATAATATATTGTATAGTGTTATAGGGCCTGATTCACAACGGCGTTTACGATGATAACATGACGTGAAGCTAGCGGAAAGGCATTTACGTGGATTTCCCACATTAATTTGGAATTCATGGAAATGGCCGTGAACTTGACGCTCACGTAGGTTGGTCGGAAACTCCGTCAAATCCTACGGGAGGTCTTTAGGTGGCGGAGACATTTGCGGAAGCATACACTTGCCTATAGATTTATTCAGAAGGCTTTAGTCTTCATGCTGAATCAATAAATAGTTCCCAAATCTCAGATAAAATATGTAGGCATGTGTCCCCAACATATTGGTCGATCAGCACAAAATAAATGATAGCCTATATAATAAAAGCCGAGTGCACTTGTATGCCTAAATGCATGCATTTCCCATACAGAAACTTCCCCTGCAAGCCCGACACCTTTTTATTTATTCATTAGGATATTACTATAGCATGCGCGATTGCGCTTCTCACTCGACAGCTTTCTACTCGCAGTGCAACGCGTTGTGAGCTTGTAGATCGGCTCTCGCGCATGTTAAAAAACAAACTCACAATTATAATAAGAACATAGGCTTATCTGCATTCTGCACTACGAATCCAACATTGTTTAGTGTAGTAATGCCTGCAGTAGGCGGCAGGCCTATTGAAATTGTTTTGTTACGGAGCACCTTGAGTCAGTTGACTGTCGGTCGGTGTGTGTGTGTATGTGTGTGTGCAGGGTGTGTGTGTGTGTGTGTGTGTGTGTGTGTGTGTGGGGGGGGGGGTGGGGGGGCAGACAGCAGCGTGCTGCCGATCCGATTCACATTGGAAAATGAATAGGGCTATATAGCCCTATATAAAAAAATAGAAGACCACATTAGCCTAATGAATGGCATCAGCGCGTTTGAAAGCCGGCCAGTCATATCATAGTTTTAAGCCAGCTCACCTCCACTCGCGCTTGTTCGCAAATATGAAGGACAGACTTTATAATCATATTGATATTGATCACATGCATGGATGCCACACACAGAATAGTTTAACTCACTGGATAAACTCACTGGATTATAATTTCTTAATTCTTCAGACAAGAGGATCCCAATTATTCACTTATGAATGTATAGGCTATAGCCTACTGTTCTTTATCGCGCAAGCCATGCCCCCCTCCCTCTCTCCTCTCTCTCTCTCTCTCTCTCTCTCTCTCTCTCTCTCTCTCTCTCTCTCTCTCTCTCTCTCAAAAGACGACTTTTGCATTGACATATATCCGATATTTTAAATATCGGATAGCCTATGTTTTACCTCTGACTGCAAAGGTGTGAGTGCAGCACCCGCCTTGGTCCCGAACTTAATTCAATAAATTATAATTATATCGCTTCAGCAGCGGAGCACGCACCGTTGTACCTTACAACGGTGCGTGCTCCGCTGAAGCAATAGAATTATAATTTCCATTGGTGTCCTTTGATGGATTGATGTCAGTTTGTACATATATAGTAGCCTACAGTGGTAATATACAATGGTGCAAAAACGACATAACATAAAAGCCCTAACTGTCCTGCTCCTACATGTGTAGAATTATTACATTAATAGAGTGCGGGCTATATTCATAGCAGTGACCGCGGCTGTGAAGCCGCATAGTCTGCGGCTGCAAAGCCTTTTTTCTTTTTTTGACAGACCAAACTGCTGTCTGCTGAGTCATGCTTGAAGCCTTTTATGGTGCGATATGGGGCGTGGATCAATGCAAATGAGGTTGTCGGGTGCTTTTCCGATCACTTTGCACGCGCTGCATTCAGTATGACATACACCTGCGATACGCCAGCGCACCTGTGGTACACACCGCTCTCTGAATAACACGTCATCTCAACGTAGCTTGATCGGACGGATAAATACGATATCTGTTTCCGCCACAGTGTAACGGTGGCGTATTTCTTTTTAATGAATCAGGCCCATAGTGTATATTGTATAGTGTTATAGTGTATATTGTATATTGTATAGTGTTATAGTGTTATATATATTTATAGGAGGGTTGACATACTGTGAATCAGGAGGTCCAGGTTCGTTACTGAATGCAGGAGGATTTCCTTTAGACCTGTCACTCTTCACAGACAGAAGGCTGGGAGTTGGAGACACTGCTCTGTGGTGGACACTTCTGGAATCATACAGACAGAAATAACAATACATAAACAACAGAGACAGTGAATAATACTACTAGAAATAATACTAAGTAAATAACAGACAGTAATTAGCATAACAGTAGCTTGTATTCCATGTAGTACAAACGGTGCAATGGAATGATTTGCCCAAGGAGATAAAGACAAGTGCCTCTCTAAACACTTAAAACTTAGGTCAGGATTGAGAAGGCGTTTTTAGAATCCTGAATGGGTCTGTTGAATTGAGCAATTGTAACAGTTTTCTCCTTAACACATTCCTACCAGGATTACTTCATGCTTTTGTGAGGGTACCTACCCTAGGGGACACAGGGAGAACATGTGAGGGTACCTATCCTAGGGGACACGGGGAGAACATGTGAGGGTACCTACCCTAGGGGACACGGGGAGAACATACAAACTCCACACAGAAAGGCCCTTTCGCCAACCCTGCCTCGGGTATGGGCTCTGATGACGCAGAGGAGAGAACACGCCCCCAGCGCCCACAGCGGGAATCGAACCCAGGACCTTCTAGCTGTGAGGCGACAACACTACCGGCTGTACCACTGTCCCCCCTCTTGGTTTTATTTTTGATAAAGATTTTAAACTTAATAAACAAATCAGCTCCGTCGTTAAAACTCTCTTCTTCCAATCATCACCACGGTCAAATCCTACCTCCCCCTAAAAACAGCTGGAGATGGTTATCCATGCTTTGATTTCATCAAGAATAGATTATTGCATCTCTTTGTATATTGGCATCGACCAGGCAACACTCAGGCGTTTACAGCTAGTGCAGAACACAGCTGCCCGCCTTCTTACCGGCACTATAAAATATGTTAGTGTAAATTGTATAGTGTTACAGTGTTATAGTGTTGTATATATTTATAGGAGGGTTGACATACTGTGAATCAGGAGGTCCAGGTTCGTTACTGAATGCAGGAGGATTTCCTTTAGACCTGTCACTCTTCACAGACAGAAGGCTGGGAGTTGGAGACACTGCTCTGTGGTGGACACTTCTGGAATCATACAGAAAGAAATAACAATACATAAACAACAGAGACAGTGAATAATACTACTAGAAATAATACTAAGTAAATAACAGACAGTAATTAGCATAACAGTAGCTTGTATTCCATGTAGTACAAACGGTGCAATGGAATGATTTGCCCAAGGAGATAAAGACAAATGCCTCTCTAAACACTTAAAACTTAGGTCAGGATTGAGAAGGCGTTTTTAGAATCCTGAATGGGTCTGTTGAATTGAGCAATTGTAACAGTTTTCTCCTTAGCACATTCCTACCAGGATTACTTCATGCTTTTGTGAGGGTACCCTAGGGGACACGGGGAGAACATGTGAGGGTACCTACCCTAGGGGACATGGGGAGAACATGTGAGGGTACCTACCCTAGGGGAAACGGGGAGAACATACAAACTCCACAAAGAAAGGCCCTTTCGCCAACCCCGCCTCGGGTATGGGCTCTGATGACGCAGAGGAGAGAACACGCCCCCAGCGCCCAAAGCGGGAATCGAACCCAGGACCTTCTAGCTCTGAGGAGACAACACTACCGGCTGTACCACTGTCCCCCCTCTTGGTTTTATTTTTGATAAAGATTTTAAACTTAATAAACAAATCAGCTCCGTCGTTAAAACTCTCTTCTTCCAATCATCGCCACGGTCAAATCCTACCTCCCCCTAAAAACAGCTGGAGATGGTTATCCATGCTTTGATTTCATCAAGAATAGATTATTGCAACTCTTTGTATATTGGCATCGACCAGGCGTCACTCAGGCGTTTACAGCTAGTGCAGAACACAGCTGCCCGCCTTCTCACCGGCACTATAAAATATGTTATAGTGTAAATTGTATAGTGTTACAGTGTTATAGTGTTGTATATATTTATAGGAGGGTTGACATACTGTGAATCAGGAGGTCCAGGTTCGTTACTGAATGCAGGAGGATTTCCTTTAGACCTGTCACTCTTCACAGACAGAAGGCTGGGAGTTGGAGACACTGCTCTGTGGTGGACACTTCTGGAATCATACAGAAAGAAATAACAATACATAAACAACAGAGACAGTGAATAATACTACTAGAAATAATACTAAGTAAATAACAGACAGTAATTAGCATAACAGTAGCTTGTATTCCATGTAGTACAAACGGTGCAATGGAATGATTTGCCCAAGGAGATAAAGACAAATGCCTCTCTAAACACTTAAAACTTAGGTCAGGATTGAGAAGGCGTTTTTAGAATCCTGAATGGGTCTGTTGAATTGAGCAATTGTAACAGTTTTCTCCTTAACACATTCCTACCAGGATTACTTCATGCTTTTGTGAGGGTACCCTAGGGGACACGGGGAGAACATGTGAGGGTACCTACCCTAGGGGAAACGGGGAGAACATACAAACTCCACACAGAAAGGCCCTTTCGCCAACCCCGCCTCGGGTATGGGCTCTGATGACGCAGAGGAGAGAACACGCCCCCAGCGCCCAAAGCGGGAATCGAACCCAGGACCTTCTAGCTCTGAGGCGACAACACTACCGGCTGTACCACTGTCCCCCCTCTTGGTTTTATTTTTGATAAAGATTTTAAACTTAATAAACAAATCAGCTCCGTCGTTAAAACTCTCTTCTTCCAATCATCACCACGGTCAAATCCTACCTCCCCCTAAAAACAGCTGGAGATGGTTATCCATGCTTTGATTTCATCAAGAATAGATTATTGCAACTCTTTGTATATTGGCATCGACCAGGCGTCACTCAGGCGTTTACAGCTAGTGCAGAACACAGCTGCCCGCCTTCTCACTGGCACTATAAAATATGTTATAGTGTAAATTGTATAGTGTTACAGTGTTATAGTGTTGTATATATTTATAGGAGGGTTGACATACTGTGAATCAGGAGGTCCAGGTTCGTTACTGAATGCAGGAGGATTTCCTTTAGACCTGTCACTCTTCACAGACAGAAGGCTGGGAGTTGGAGACACTGCTCTGTGGTGGACACTTCTGGAATCATACAGAAAGAAATAACAATACATAAACAACAGAGACAGTGAATAATAATACTAGAAATAATACTAAGTAAATAACAGACAGTAATTAGCATAACAGTAGCTTGTATTCCATGTAGTACAAACGGTGCAATGGAATGATTTGCCCAAGGAGATAAAGACAAATGCCTCTCTAAACACTTAAAACTTAGGTCAGGATTGAGAAGGCGTTTTTAGAATCCTGAATGGGTCTGTTGAATTGAGCAATTGTAACAGTTTTCTCCTTAACGCATTCCTACCAGGATTACTGCATGTTTTTGTGAGGGTACCCTAGGGGACACAGGGAGAACATGTGAGGGTACCTACCCTAGGGGACACGGGGAGAACATGTGAGGGTACCTACCCCTAGGGGACATGGGGAGAACATGTGAGGGTACCTACCTACCCTAGGGGACATGGGGAGAACATTTTTTTTTACAGTCTATGATTTAGCCCCATGCTCGAATGCCCCCGCCCCCTGTCAAAATCAGCTAAAATCCCTAAAACTAAAGAAAGCAGCAAATGAAAAAAAATGAACACTCATCTTTTACTTTATCTAATAACAACCTAAAACATCAACCTTGGATGAAAAAAACTATAGTTGTCCTTTAAGTTTTAATATTGCCAACGATTTAAAAACAAATCCATTATTATTATTATTTGAGAACACAGCTGACCGCCTTCTCACCGGCACTATAAAACGTGAACACATTACTCCATGTCTGCCCCTCCCCATTAGATCTGCTCAGATAGATGCTTTAGAAATAAAGTTTGATTTGACTTGGAGTACACAATTCAGACACCAGATGGAGTTCATGTTTCAACCTTTGATCAGTAGAGTGGTGTCCATCTTTGAAGTCAATAAGTCCATGCATGGACGAGTCACTCTTCATGGAGACACAGCTGGGTACAGGAGAGACTGCTCTGTGATGATCAACCCTGTTACAAAGAGAGGATCAACAGGATTTATAGACAATCATATCAGGCTTGGCAATTTCATAGTCTAGGAAGTTCTACTCAAACGTGATTATTCTTAGTTGAAAACAAACAAAAAGCATATAAAGTTAAACCTAAACATTCAGCTGTAAACATTGACCACAGCTATTTCAGTTATATAAGTTATTTAAAATGTCAACTTTCTCACCCTAAATGAAAACAAAACTGAAATCATATGTTTTTTTTACCACCATCCGACCATAATATCCTTTAGCTCCCTGGGTGTGTTAAGTTCTAACATCCACCCATTTCCTAGAAATCTTGGTTTTATTTTTATCTAAATTTTTATCCCACGATTTTCACCCGGTGTCAATTATCTAATTTAATCCTGGGCACTACACTTCCTCTGCCAACCTGGGAGAGCAACGGACTGACCTCATGCTTCCTTCTATGCATGAGGAGTGCAATCTGCTTCTTTTCACCTGACAGGCTGTTGGTTGTGAAGGAGTTCATGTTTCAATCACCCGTCTGGTCAATTCAAATTCAAACCTTTGATCAGTAGAGTGGTGTCCATCTTTGAAGTCAATAAGTCCATGCATGGACGAGTCACTCTTCATGGAGACACAGCTGGGTACAGGAGAGACTGCTCTGTGATGATCAACCCTGTTACAAAGAGAGGATCAACAGGATTTATAGACAATCATATCAGGCTTGGCAATTTCATAGTCTAGGAAGTTCTACTCAAACGTGATTATTCTTAGTTGAAAACAAACAAAAAGCTTATAAAGTTAAACCTAAACATTCAGCTGTAAACATTGACCACAGCGTTATTCCGACAAGTTCCTTTCCTCTCCATCAGGCCCCCCCGGCTGGCAGGGGGAGGTCGTTTAGAGACCAGGATTACTGCATGTTTTTTGTGAGGGTACCTACCCTAGGGGACATGGGGAGAACATGTGAGGGTACCTACCCTAGGGGACACGGGGAGAACATGTGAGGGTACCTACCCTAGGGGACACGGGGAGAACATGCAAGGGTACCTACCCTAGGGGACATGGGGAGAACATGTGAGGGTACCTACCCTAGGGGACACGGGGAGAACATGTGAGGGTACCTACCCTAGGGGACACGGGGAGAACATGTGAGAGTACCTACCCTAGGGGACACGGGGAGAACATGCAAGGGTACCTACCCTAGGGGACACGGGGAGAACATGTGAGGGTACCTACCCTAGGGGACACGGGGAGAACATACAAACTCCACACAGAAAGGCCCTTTCGCCAACCCCGCCTCGGGTATGGGCTCTGATGACGCAGAGGAGAGAACACGCCCCCAACGCCCACAGTGGGAATCGAACCCAGGACCTTCTAGCTGTGAGGCGACAACACTACCGGCTGTACCACTGTCCCCCCTCTTGGTTTTATTTTTTATAAAGATTTTAAACGTAATAAACAAATCAGCTCCGTCGTTAAAACTCTCTTCTTCCAATCATCACCACGGTCAAATCCTACCTCCCCCTAAAAACAGCTGGAGATGGTTATCCATGCTTTGATTTAATCAAGAATAGATTATTGCAACTCTTTGTATATTGGCATCGACCAGGCGTCACTCAGGCATTTACAGCTAGTGCAGAACACAGCTGCCCGCCTTCTCACCGGCACTATAAAATATGTTATAGTGTAAATTGTATAGTGTTACAGTGTTATAGTGTTGTATATATTTATAGGAGGGTTGACATACTGTGAATCAGGAGGTCCAGGTTCGTTACTGAATGCAGGAGGATTTCCTTTAGACCTGTCACTCTTCACAGACAGAAGGCTGGGAGTTGGAGACACTGCTCTGTGGTGGACACTTCTGGAATCATACAGAAAGAAATAACAATACATAAACAACAGAGACAGTGAATAATACTACTAGAAATAATACTAAGTAAATAACAGACGGTAATTAGCATAACAGTAGCTCGTATTCCATGTAGTACAAACGGTGCAATGGAATGATTTGCCCAAGGAGATAAAGACAAGTGCCTCTGTGACAGCTGTTGGCTGTTTTGATTATGTTTGATTAATGATTATAAATATATATAGAGCTGATGCCATCATATCTATATATATTTATTAGTAGGCTTGTTTAGCAGGTACTGGGTTATAGGAGGAGCGCCTATTATGTTGCCTGGTACTGGTTGTTGCTTCTGTCCCCTGCAGGTGCTGAGCATTGTTGTCCCTAATGTGTTGCCGTCCTGAGGAGGGCCTGGCTTGGAGCCTGATCAGCCCTCGGATTGGTCCTGTGGCAGCTCAGGCCTTGCTTCCTGCACTATAAAGCTCACTCTCTGTCTGGACTTCGGGGGGTGGGGGGGGAACACTGCTGCGTGTGGTGTGGGAGCACTCCAGCGTGTGGCCTTCCCTCCAGCCGACTGCTTTTGTGTTTCGTGTCAGGTTTAGTTGTAGTTCCATTTGTCTGTGTGTTAGGTTGTGTCGTTTGTTCATCATCATGTAAGTCATTCTATAATTCTGGGCTCACAGAGCCATTCTGTTTATCATTCTGTCCACCATTTTGTCATGCACTTAAGCCACTTTGTTATTTATTCTGCTGTGAGTATTAAACCAAATACTCTTTTATGAGCCGTGTTGTTCTTTCATACATGTTACGGGCAGTAAAACCCCTAGACTTGAACCGTTTCGTAACAGCCTCTCTAAACACTTAAAACTTAGGTCAGGATTGAGAAGGCGTTTTTAGAATCCTGAATGGGTCTGTTGAATTGAGCAATTGTAACAGTTATCTCCTTAACACATTCCTACCAGGATTACTTCATGCTTTTGTGAGGGTACCCTAGGGGACATGGGGAGAACATGTGAGGGTACCTACCCTAGGGGACACGGGGAGAACATGTGAGGGTACCTACCCTAGGGGAAACGGGGAGAACATACAAACTCCACACAGAAAGGCCCTTTCGCCAACCCCGCCTCGGGTATGGGCTCTGATGACGCAGAGGAGAGAACACGCCCCCAGCGCCCAAAGCGGGAATCGAACCCAGGACCTTCTAGCTCTGAGGAGACAACACTACCGGCTGTACCACTGTCCCCCCTCTTGGTTTTATTTTTGATAAAGATTTTAAACTTAATAAACAAATCAGCTCCGTCGTTAAAACTCTCTTCTTCCAATCATCGCCACGGTCAAATCCTACCTCGCCCTAAAAACAGCTGGAGATGGTTATCCATGCTTTGATTTCATCAAGAATAGATTATTGCAACTCTTTGTATATTGGCATCGACCAGGCGTCACTCAGGCGTTTACAGCTAGTGCAGAACACAGCTGCCCGCCTGCTCACCGGCACTATAAAATATGTTATAGTGTAAATTGTATAGTGTTACAGTGTTATAGTGTTGTATATATTTATAGGAGGGTTGACATACTGTGAATCAGGAGGTCCAGGTTCGTTACTGAATGCAGGAGGATTTCCTTTAGACCTGTCACTCTTCACAGACAGAAGGCTGGGAGTTGGAGACACTGCTCTGTGGTGGACACTTCTGGAATCATACAGAAAGAAATAACAATACATAAACAACAGAGACAGTGAATAATACTACTAGAAATAATACTAAGTAAATAACAGACAGTAATTAGCATAACAGTAGCTTGTATTCCATGTAGTACAAACGGTGCAATGGAATGATTTGCCCAAGGAGATAAAGACAAGTGCCTCTCTAAACACTTAAAACTTAGGTCAGGATTGAGAAGGCGTTTTTAGAATCCTGAATGGGTCTGTTGAATTGAGCAATTGTAACAGTTTTCTCCTTAACACATTCCTACCAGGATTACTTCATGCTTTTGTGAGGGTACCCTAGGGGACACGGGGAGAACATGTGAGGGTACCTACCCTAGGGGAACCGGGGAGAACATACAAACTCCACACAGAAAGGCCCTTTCGCCAACCCCGCCTCGGGTATGGGCTCTGATGACGCAGAGGAGAGAACACGCCCCCAGCGCCCAAAGCGGGAATTGAACCCAGGACCTTCTAGCTCTGAGGCGACAACACTACCGGCTGTACCACTGTCCCCCCTCTTGGTTTTATTTTTGATAAAGATTTTAAACTTAATAAACAAATCAGCTCCGTCGTTAAAACTCTCTTCTTCCAATCATCGCCACGGTCAAATCCTACCTCCCCCTAAAAACAGCTGGAGATGGTTATCCATGCTTTGATTTCATCAAGAATAGATTATTGCAACTCTTTGTATATTGGCATCGACCAGGCGTCACTCAGGCGTTTACAGCTAGTGCAGAACACAGCTGCCCGCCTTCTCACCGGCACTATAAAATATGTTATAGTGTAAATTGTATAGTGTTACAGTGTTATAGTGTTGTATATATTTATAGGAGGGTTGACATACTGTGAATCAGGAGGTCCAGGTTCGTTACTGAATGCAGGAGGATTTCCTTTAGACCTGTCACTCTTCACAGACAGAAGGCTGGGAGTTGGAGACACTGCTCTGTGGTGGACACTTCTGGAATCATACAGAAAGAAATAACAATACATAAACAACAGAGACAGTGAATAATACTACTAGAAATAATACTAAGTAAATAACAGACATTAATTAGCATAACAGTAGCTTGTATTCCATGTAGTACAAACGGTGCAATGGAATGATTTGCCCAAGGAGATAAAGACAAGTGCCTCTCTAAACACTTAAAACTTAGGTCAGGATTGAGAAGGCGTTTTTAGAATCCTGAATGGGTCTGTTGAATTGAGCAATTGTAACAGTTTTCTCCTTAACACATTCCTACCAGGATTACTTCATGCTTTTGTGAGGGTACCCTAGGGGACACGGGGAGAACATGTGAGGGTACCTACCCTAGGGGACACGGGGAGAACATGTGAGGGTACCTACCCTAGGGGAAACGGGGAGAACATACAAACTCCACACAGAAAGGCCCTTTCGCCAACCCCGCCTCGGGTATGGGCTCTGATGACGCAGAGGAGAGAACACGCCCCCAGCGCCCAAAGCGGGAATCGAACCCAGGACCTTCTAGCTCTGAGGCGACAACACTACCGGCTGTACCACTGTCCCCCCTCTTGGTTTTATTTTTGATAAAGATTTTAAACTTAATAAACAAATCAGCTCCGTCGTTAAAACTCTCTTCTTCCAATCATCGCCACGGTCAAATCCTACCTCCCCCTAAAAACAGCTGGAGATGGTTATCCATGCTTTGATTTCATCAAGAATAGATTATTGCAACTCTTTGTATATTGGCATCGACCAGGCGTCACTCAGGCGTTTACAGCTAGTGCAGAACACAGCTGCCCGCCTTCTCACCGGCACTATAAAATATGTTATAGTGTAAATTGTATAGTGTTACAGTGTTATAGTGTTGTATATATTTATAGGAGGGTTGACATACTGTGAATCAGGAGGTCCAGGTTCGTTACTGAATGCAGGAGGATTTCCTTTAGACCTGTCACTCTTCACAGACAGAAGGCTGGGAGTTGGAGACACTGCTCTGTGGTGGACACTTCTGGAATCATACAGAAAGAAATAACAATACATAAACAACAGAGACAGTGAATAATACTACTAGAAATAATACTAAGTAAATAACAGACGTAATTAGCATAACAGTAGCTTGTATTCCATGTAGTACAAACGGTGCAATGGAATGATTTGCCCAAGGAGATAAAGACAAGTGCCTCTCTAAACACTTAAAACTTAGGTCAGGATTGAGAAGGCGTTTTTAGAATCCTGAATGGGTCTGTTGAATTGAGCAATTGTAACAGTTTTCTCCTTAACGCATTCCTACCAGGATTACTGCATGTTTTTGTGAGGGTACCCTAGGGGACACAGGGAGAACATGTGAGGGTACCTACCCTAGGGGACACGGGGAGAACATGTGAGGGTACCTACCCCTAGGGGACATGGGGAGAACATGTGAGGGTACCTACCTACCCTAGGGGACATGGGGAGAACATTTTTTTTACAGTCTATGATTTAGCCCCATGCTCGAATGCCCCCGCCCCCTGTCAAAATCAGCTAAAATCCCTAAAACTAAAGAAAGCAGCAAATGAAAAAAAATGAACACTCATCTTTTACTTTATCTAATAACAACCTAAAACATCAACCTTGGATGAAAAAAACTATAGTTGTCCTTTAAGTTTTAATATTGCCAACGATTTAAAAACAAATCCATTATTATTATTATTTGGATAGGCACAACATTACAATTTAAAACGGTAACGTAACGTTGTTTTATGAGCAAACTTTTTTTATGAGTGGGAGTCAGTGTAAGCTTGTAAATCTATTTACATCCATCACTCGTCTTCTTCCAATCATCACCACGGTCAAATCCTACCTCCCCCTAAAAACAGCTGGAGATGCTTATCCATGCTTTGATTTCATCAAGAATAGATTATTGCAACTCTTTGTATATTGGCATCGACCAGGCGTCACTCAGGCGTTTACAGCTAGTGCAGAACACAGCTGACCGCCTTCTCACCGGCACTATAAAACGTGAACACATTACTCCATGTCTGCCCCTCCCCATTAGATCTGCTCAGATAGATGCTTTAGAAATAAAGTTTGATTTGACTTGGAGTACACAATTCAGACACCAGATGGAGTTCATGTTTCAACCTTTGATCAGTAGAGTGGTGTCCATCTTTGAAGTCAATAAGTCCATGCATGGACGAGTCACTCTTCATGGAGACACAGCTGGGTACAGGAGAGACTGCTCTGTGATGATCAACCCTGTTACAAAGAGAGGATCAACAGGATTTATAGACAATCATATCAGGCTTGGCAATTTCATAGTCTAGGAAGTTCTACTCAAACGTGATTATTCTTAGTTGAAAACAAACGAAAAGCTTATAAAGTTAAACCTAAACATTCAGCTGTAAACATTGACCACAGCGTTATTCCGACAAGTTCCTTTCCTCTCCATCAGGCCCCCCCGGCTGGCAGGGGGAGGTCGTTTAGAGACCAGGATTACTGCATGTTTTTTGTGAGGGTACCTACCCTAGGGGACATGGGGAGAACATGTGAGGGTACCTACCCTAGGGGACACGGGGAGAACATGTGAGGGTACCTACCCTAGGGGACACGGGGAGAACATGCAAGGGTACCTACCCTAGGGGACACGGGGAGAACATGTGAGGGTACCTACCCTAGGGGACACGGGGAGAACATACAAACTCCACACAGAAAGGCCCTTTCGCCAACCCCGCCTCGGGTATGGGCTCTGATGACGCAGAGGAGAGAACACGCCCCCAACGCCCACAGTGGGAATCGAACCCAGGACCTTCTAGCTGTGAGGCGACAACACTACCGGCTGTACCACTGTCCCCCCTCTTGGTTTTATTTTTTATAAAGATTTTAAACTTAATAAACAAATCAGCTCCGTCGTTAAAACTCTCTTCTTCCAATCATCACCACGGTCAAATCCTACCTCCCCCTAAAAACAGCTGGAGATGGTTATCCATGCTTTGATTTCATCAAGAATAGATTATTGCAACTCTTTGTATATTGGCATCGACCAGGCGTCACTCAGGCGTTTACAGCTAGTGCAGAACACAGCTGACCGCCTTCTCACCGGCACTATAAAACGTGAACACATTACTCCATGTCTGCCCCTCCCCATTAGATCTGCTCAGATAGATGCTTTAGAAATAAAGTTTGATTTGACTTGGAGTACACAATTCAGACACCAGATGGAGTTCATGTTTCAACCTTTGATCAGTAGAGTGGTGTCCATCTTTGAAGTCAATAAGTCCATGCATGGACGAGTCACTCTTCATGGAGACACAGCTGGGTACAGGAGAGACTGCTCTGTGATGATCAACCCTGTTACAAAGAGAGGATCAACAGGATTTATAGACAATCATATCAGGCTTGGCAATTTCATAGTCTAGGAAGTTCTACTCAAACGTGATTATTCTTAGTTGAAAACAAACGAAAAGCTTATGAAGTTAAACCTAAACATTCAGCTGTAAACATTGACCGCAGCTATTTCAGTTATATAAGTTATTTAAAATGTAAACTTTCTCACCCTAAATGAAAACAAAACTGAAATCATATGTTTTTTTACCACCATCCGACCATAATATCCTTTAGCTCCCTGGGTGTGTTAAGTTCTAACATCCACCCCTTTCCTAGAAATCTTGGTTTTATTTTTTACTTTTTTCTAAATTTAAATTTAAATGTTCTAAAAACACGATTTTCACCCGGTGTCAATTATCTAATGTAATCCTGGACACTACACTTCCTCTGCCAACCTGGGAGAGCAACGGACTGACATCATGCTTCCTTCTATGCATGAGGAGTCCAAGCTGCTTCTTTTAGAATAGAGTATCAAGAAAAGATTATTGCAACTCTTTGTATATTGGCATCGACCAGGCGTCACTCAGGCGTTTAGAAACAAAGTTTGATTTGACTTGGAGTACACAATTCAGACATTAGATGGAGCTGTTGGTTGTAAAAGAGTTCATGTTTCAACCTTTGATCAGTAGAGTGGTGTCCATCTTTGAAGTCAATAAGTCTTGGACATATTGGACCGAAAACCATACTGGTGGTTACTCAGTAACTGGTGTTTATTAATATAGCAGTCTAATCTAATAACGAATAGTTTTTCTAATATTTTTGAGAATTGAGATAGCAGGGAGATAGGTCTGTAGTTGATGTTTGTCACCACTTTTGTAGATGGGAATGACTTTAGCTAATTTCATGGTTGTGGGAAAGATGCCAGTAGAGAAACATAGGTTACAAATGTGAGTGAACGGTTTGATTATTTTGTCAAATATGTTTTTGATTAGTGTCATGTCAATGTTTGAACTATCGGTGGACTTTATATTTTTAAATGTTTTTACCATATTCAGTATCTCTTGTTCCTGTACACATTTGACAAAGATAGATTGTGGATTCCGGTTTATGATTCTATAGTCCAAGCCGTTGTCTCCAGGTTCTACTATCTCGTTTGCTAAAGTTGGACCGACATTTACAAAGAAGTAATTGAATTCATTGGCTATTTTTTTGTTGTTGTCTATGGTTATGTTTTCTTTATTGAAGTAGCTGGGATACTCCCCTTTTCCCATACCTTCTCGAATTATGTTGTTTAGGGTTTTCCATGTGGCTTTGATGTTTCCTCTTTGTTGTTCTGACAACTCGCCCATGCATGGACGAGTCACTCTTCATGGAGACACAGCTGGGTACAGGAGAGACTGCTCTGTGATGATCAACCCTGTTACAAAGAGAGGATCAACAGGATTTATAGACAATCATATCAGGCTTGGCAATTTCATAGTCTAGGAAGTTCTACTCAAACGTGATTATTCCTAGTTGAAAACAAACGAAAAGCTTATAAAGTTAAACCTAAACATTCAGCTGTAAGCATTGACCACAGCGTTATTCCGACAAGTTCCTTTCCTCTCCATCAGGCCCCCCCGGCTGGCAGGGGGAGGTCGTTTAGAGACCAGGATTACTGCATGTTTTTTGTGAGGGTACCTACCCTAGGGGACATGGGGAGAACATGTGAGGGTACCTATCCTAGGGGACACAGGGAGAACATGTGAGGGTACCTACCCTAGGGGACACAGGGAGAACATGTGAGGGTACCTACCCTAGGGGACAACATGTGAGGGTACCTACCCTAGGGGACACGGGGAGAACATGTGAGGGTACCTACCCTAAGGGAAACGGGGAGAACATACAAACTCTACACAGAAAGGCCCTTTCGCCATCCCCGCCTCGGGTATGGGCTCTGATGACGCAGAGGAGAGAACACGCGCCCAGCGCCCACAGCGGGAATCGAACCCAGGACCTTCTAGCTGTGAGGCGACAACACTACCGGCTGTACCACTGTCCCCTCTCTTGGTTTTATTTTTGATGAAAGATTTTAAACTTAATAAACAAATCAGCTCCGTCGTTAAAACTCTTCTTCCAATCATCACCACGGTCAAATCCTACCTCCCCCTAAAAACAGCTGGAGATGGTTATCCATGCTTTGATTTCATCAAGAATAGATTATTGCAACTCTTTGTATATTGGCATCGACCAGGCGTCACTCAGGCGTTTACAGCTAGTGCAGAACACAGCTGACCGCCTTCTCACCGGCACTATAAAACGTGAACACATTACTCCATGTCTGCCCCTCCCCATTAGATCTGCTCAGATAGATGCTTTAGAAATAAAGTTTGATTTGACTTGGAGTACACAATTCAGACACCAGATGGAGTTCATGTTTCAACCTTTGATCAGTAGAGTGGTGTCCATCTTTGAAGTCAATAAGTCCATGCATGGACGAGTCACTCTTCATGGAGACACAGCTGGGTACAGGAGAGACTGCTCTGTGACGATCAACCCTGTTACAAAGAGAGGATCAACAGGATTTAGTTTATTTATAAATAAGAGAAAGTAAAAGATGAGTGTATATATTTTTTTAATTTCTCTTTTTTCTCTTTTTTTATTATTTATTATAGTCCTACTAGAGCCCAAGAAATTACATCTGGCCACAGAAGATTACAGGATCTACTGAATGTGTCAAACTGACATATTGAGCCTATACACACAGTGAGCCTTCCCTTTCAGTAGATCCTGTGATCTTTTGTGGCCAGATGTAATTTATTATATAAATAATAAATATAAATAAATATAAATAATCAAAATAAATTGCTATAAAAATTTGTAAAAGAAAATACATATTTAGCCCCATGCTCGAATGCCCTAACCTGACGCTGCCAGATGAGGGCGGTATTGCGGAAACATATTCCCCAACACAACACTCATCTGGGATCTCTGACAGAGTTGAGCCCTGAGTCAGATCTGCTTCGCACCGAACCAATCAGCGTGAGCTAAAGGCGGGATGCGGATGTGACGGTATATAGACACGTCGATATGATTGGTTGTGTTTGCACGCCCACACGGTGATAGACAGACGCTCCCATCCAATCATCTACCATGTATCTTGAAAAAAAGGAACAGCCCCGTCATCGAATTTGCTTCCGCGATCCCAGATCCAAATAAGCTGTGAAACAAATTTGTGTAGCAAGCTTTTTGGATCTGGCAGCGTCAGGTTACGAATGCCCCCGCCCCCTGTCAAAATCAGCTAAAATCCCTAAAACTAAAGAAAGCAGCAAATTCACTCATCTTTTACTTTATCTAATAACAACCTAAAACATCAACCTTGGTTGAAAAAAATATAGTTGTCCTTTAAGTTTTAATATTGCCTGCTAAATAAAAAAACAATCAATTATTATTTGGATATACACAACATTACAATTTTAAACATATGTAACGTTGTTTTATGAGCAAACATTGTTTTATGAGTGGGAGTCAGTGTAAGCTTGTAAATCTATTTACATCCATCACTCGTCTGTCCTCCTGACAACTTTTTCATCATTTTGACGAGCAACAACACCGCTGTACGATGGAGTAGATTAATTATGCTTCAGTGTATTTAGCAGGAACAGAGATAGATTAATTATGCTTCAGTGTATTTTGCAGGAACAGAGATAGATTAATGATGCTTCAGTGTATTTAGCAGGAACAGAGATAGATTAATTATGCTTCAGTGTATTTTGCAGGAACAGAGATAGATTAATTATGCTTCAGTGTATTTAGCAGGAACAGAGATAGATTAATGATGCTTCAGTGTATTTAGCAGGAACAGAGATAGATTAATTATGCTTCAGTGTATTTTGCAGGAACAGAGATAGATTAATTATGCTTCAGTGTATTTTGCAGGAACAGAGATAGATTAATGATGCTTCAGTGTATTTAGCAGGAACAGAGATAGATTAATTATGCTTCAGTGTATTTTGCAGGAACAGAGATAGATTAATTATGCTTCAGTGTATTTTGCAGGAACAGAGATAGATTAATCATGCTTCAGTGTATTTAGCAGGAACAGAGATAGATTAATTATGCTTCAGTGTATTTAGCAGGAACAGAGCGGTGCGTCTGTGATAAGGAACAGAGCGGTGCGTCTGTGATAAGGAACAGAGCGGTGCGTCTGTGATAAGGAACAGAGCGGTGCGTCTGCCATAAGGTGGTTGAAAGCAGCGTCGCGCTACATCGGTAACGACACACACGCATCTGTAAACACGCAGGAGAAATGAGTCAATTCAAACCTTTCATCAGTCGGGTCGTCTCCGTCACTAGAGGTCAACGATGACGCGCCAGAAGCAGAACTCCCACTCATTTTCTCCATAGAGATATTGTATTATCAGCTACAGTAAAATGTCGTAACAATCCAGTATTTAGAAAGAGAACCTGACGTCACACCATTATAGACCTAGGTCTGGTTCCAAAAATGAACCAGTATTTAATGTGTAAAATCCATGATCTTTACATTGGAATGAATGAGCCTGGCTGGAAAGTGTCCAGGTGGGAGTGTGTAAGAGGGAGAGGGCGGGTCTTAGCTATAGGTCAATTAAAAACCCTCTTTTTGAGGGTTTTCCGATCCTTGTGAATGGAATCAAATGTGTTACGAGTTAATTTATCAGGTCGCAGGTTGGCTTGATTCCAGCCTTCAAACTCTTAATTTAATATAAGGATGTTTTTAAATGTTCTATCCATCCATCTATCCATCTATGAAGCTAAATGAATGGGACATTCTCTTCTGGCCCCATGCAGTGCTGTTGAAAATGATGGCGGCTTCTCTCCTGATGACTCCTGGTAGAAAAGAGAGGATGAACAATATTTAGTGAATCATTATAATCCATGTTGAATCTACAGCCACTGGTCACACATCTCTTACATTATAGCACTCTGAATTTAAAACACATTAAACTAGAAAGGTCTCTGATAGGCCAGGTCGTTGGTCATTGTTTCACACTCATGTCAGGTGTGCGTAATCTGTGGGAAGTATTTGTCTCTGATGTCTTGGTACAGTGGACAGACAGTATGTGTCTCTGATGTCTTGGTACAGTAGACAGTATGTGTCTCTGATGTCTTGGTACAGTGGACAGTATGTGTCTCTGATGTCTTGGTACAGTGGACAGTATGTGTCTCTGATGTCTTGGTACAGTGGACAGTATGTGTCTCTGATGTCTTGGTACAGTGGACAGACAGTATGTGTCTCTGATGTCTTGGTACAGTGGACAGTATGTGTCTCTGATGTCTTGGTACAGTGGACAGTATGTGTCTCTGATGTCTTGGTACAGTGGACAGTATGTGTCTCTGATGTCTTGGTACAGTGGACAGTATGTGTCTCTGATGTCTTGGTACAGTGGACAGACAGATTTACACAATTGACAAATTAAGGTTGGTGGGGGGTGCGTTAAAACGACCGGATTAAGGTTGGTGGGGGGTGCGTTAAAACGACCGGATTAAGGTTGGTGGGGGGTGAGTTAAAACGACCGGATTAAGGTTGGTGGGGGGTGCGTTAAAACGACCGGATTAAGGTTGGTGGGGGGTGAGTTAAAACGACCGGATTAAGGTTGGTGGGGGGTGCGTTAAAACGACCGGATTAAGGTTGGTGGGGGGTGCATTAAAACGACCGGATTAAGGTTGGTGGGGGGTGAGTTAAAACGACCGGATTAAGGTTGGTGGGGGGTGCGTTAAAACGACCGGATTAAGGTTGGTGGGGGGTGAGTTAAAACGACCGGATTAAGGTTGGTGGGGGGTGCGTTAAAACGACCAGATTAAGGTTGGTGGGGGGTGCGTTAAAACGACCAGATTAAGGTTGGTGGGGGGTGCGTTAAAATGACCAGATTAAGGTTGGTGAGGGGTGCGTCAAAACGACCAGATTAAGGTTGGTGGGGGGTGAGTTAAAACGACCGGATTAAGGTTGGTGAGGGGTGCGTTAAAATGACTGGATTAAGGTTGGTGAGGGGTGCGTTAAAATGACTGGATTAAGGTTGGTGAGGGGTGCGTTAAAATGACTGGATTAAGGTTGGTGAGGGGTGCGTTAAAACGACCGGATTAAGGTTGGTGGGGGGTGCGTTAAAACGACCAGATTAAGGTTGGTGAGGGGTGCGTTAAAACGACCGGATTAAGGTTGGTGAGGGGTGCGTTAAGGGTTGGGAGAGGGTTAAGGTTAGGTTTAGGTGTGCTGCCCCGTGGGAGGTTAGGGTTAAGGTGAGGGTTAAGGTTAGGTTTAGGTGTGCTGCCCCGTGGGAGGTTAGGGTTAGGGTGAGGGTTTGAAATAGGTTGTAGGACTAATGACTGGTCTAATCAATGACTAGTCTAAACTAAAGGTTTTATTTTCTCACCACAAACTCTCATACGCTATAAACAAAATAGATCAATTGTAGATCTGCTATTTTCAGCATGAATCCAAGTGTAACATGACTAATAGTGGATCTCTTGTCCACTAGTCCCTTCCTGACATTTTGTAGTTTACATTTTTTTATTCTTTTAATGTATATTGATTGTTTTTTGATTTGTTGACGAAATTGTCAATATATTTAGTCTTAGTTTTAGTCGTCATAGCTTATAGTTTTCACGTAGTTTTTGCAAGTGAAAAAAGGAAGTCGACGAACATTTCTCGTCAGTTTCAGTCGACGAAACGAAATCAATACTGGTTGTAGCCGTAGAGCCCGTCCTATTGGCCAGGGGTGCGTGTAATGCAGAGCCTATTAGAATATGTGCATGCAGGCCATGATGCGTCCTATTGGCCAGGGGTGTGTGTAATGCAGAGCCTATTAGAATAGGTGCATGCAGGCCATGATGCGTCCTATTGGCCAAGGGTGTGTGTAATGCAGAGCCTATTAGAATATGTGCATGCAGGCCATGATGCGTCCTATTGGCCAGGGGTGTGTGTAATGCAGAGCCTATTAGAATATGTGCATGCAGGCCATGATGCGTCCTATTGGCCAGGGGTGCGTGTAATGCAGAGCCTATTAGAATAGGTGCATGCAGGCCATGATGCGTCCTATTGGCCAGGGGTGCGTGTAATGCAGAGCCTATTAGAATATGTGCATGCAGGCCATGATGCGTCCTATTGGCCAGGGGTGTGTGTAATGCAGAGCCTATTAGAATAGGTGCATGCAGGCCATGATGCGTCCTATTGGCCAGGGGTGCGTGTAATGCAGAGCCTATTAGAATAGGTGCATGGTGGCCATGATGCTTTTGCGGCCACATTAATTCACTAACGACGCACAGCCACTCCCCTGACAGAAAGGCCGGGGTGGTCGGTTTATTTTAGTTCTTATATGAAGCGACCTAAAATCGCCCTATGGTGATTTCACTGCAAATAAAAAAGACATGAACCTGTGACAGTGTATTGGCGCCCTCTATAGGTGAATAGGTGAAGGTAACCATGACCTATTTCAGCATTTTTCAATATGTTCAGCCACTGGGATTTCTGACCTTTGATATGTTGTTACTAACAAACAAGTTGAAGGAGTTTCGAGCAACTTAAAACTGTGGTGTTGGCATAAGCCCGAGTAGACGATAAAATGACCAACATTTGTTTTTAAAGACACCCCGGGTCGCCGGTGTTGTGGTACGGGCGCCCTAGGCTGCAATGGTTCGAATCCCGATCCTGACGACCTTTGCTGCGTGTTACTCCCAAGTCCCCATATGCTGTGAGTTACTGTCCTTCAATAAAGGCATAAAAGCCCCAAAACATAAATCTTAAGAAAGAAAACAAGAGTAAATCCTTTGAATAAAATGTTACATGTCCAGTTATGAATATTAATTCACTGCTTATGAAATCTCATCTTTATTGTCCCACTGGGGACAAATTCACACCACAAAGATGTTATGCGTAGGACCCTGTGTGCAGTCAGTCATAACTAGATGTTATGCATAGGACCCTGTGTGCAGTCAGTCATAACTAGATGTTATGCATAGGACCCTGTGTGCAGTCAGTCATAACTAGATGTTATGTCTATAGGACCCTGTGTGCAGTCAGTCATAACTAGATGTTATGTCTATAGGACCCTGTGTGCAGTCAGTCATAACTAGATGTTATGTCTATAGGACCCTGTGTGCAGTCAGTCATAACTAGATGTTATGCATAGGACCCTGTGTGCAGTCAGTCATAACTAGATGTTATGCGTAGGACCCTGTGTGCAGTCAGTCATAACTAGATGTTATGCATAGGACCCTGTGTGCAGTCAGTCATAACTAGATGTTATGTCTATAGGACCCTGTGTGCAGTCAGTCATAACTAGATGTTATGTCTATAGGACCCTGTGTGCAGTCAGTCATAACTAGATGTTATGCATAGGACCCTGTGTGCAGTCAGTCATAACTAGATGTTATGCATAGGACCCTGTGTGCAGTCAGTCATAACTAGATGTTATGTCTATAGGACCCTGTGTGCAGTCAGTCATAACTAGATGTTATGTGTAGGACCCTGTGTGCAGTCAGTCATAACTAGATGTTATGTCTATAGGACCCTGTGTGCAGTCAGTCATAACTAGATGTTATGTGTAGGACCCTGTGTGCAGTCAGTCATAACTAGATGTTATGTCTATAGGACCCTGTGTGCAGTCAGTCATAACTAGATGTTATGTGTAGGACCCTGTGTGCAGTCAGTCATAACTAGATGTTATGCTAGGACCCTGTGTGCAGTCAGTCATAACTAGATGTTATGTCTATAGGACCCTGTGTGCAGTCAGTCATAACCAGATGTTATGCATAGGACCCTGTGTGCAGTCAGTCATAACTAGATGTTATGCTAGGACCCTGTGTGCAGTCAGTCATAACTAGATGTTATGCATAGGACCCTGTGTGCAGTCAGTCATAACTAGATGTTATGCATAGGACCCTGTGTGCAGTCAGTCATAACTAGATGTTATGTCTATAGGACCCTGTGTGCAGTCAGTCATAACTAGATGTTATGCATAGGACCCTGTGTGCAGTCAGTCATAACTAGATGTTATGTCTATAGGACCCTGTGTGCAGTCAGTCATAACTAGATGTTATGCTAGGACCCTGTGTGCAGTCAGTCATAACTAGATGTTATGTCTATAGGACCCTGTGTGCAGTCAGTCATAACTAGATGTTATGCATAGGACCCTGTGTGCAGTCAGTCATAACTAGATGTTATGCTAGGACCCTGTGTGCAGTCAGTCATAACTAGATGTTATGCATAGGACCCTGTGTGCAGTCAGTCATAACTAGATGTTATGTCTATAGGACCCTGTGTGCAGTCAGTCATAACTAGATGTTATGCATAGGACCCTGTGTGCAGTCAGTCATAACTAGATGTTATGTCTATAGGACCCTGTGTGCAGTCAGTCATAACTAGATGTTATGTGTAGGACCCTGTGTGCAGTCAGTCATAACTAGATGTTATGCTAGGACCCTGTGTGCAGTCAGTCATAACTAGATGTTATGTCTATAGGACCCTGTGTGCAGTCAGTCATAACTAGATGTTATGCTAGGACCCTGTGTGCAGTCAGTCATAACTAGATGTTATGTCTATAGGACCCTGTGTGCAGTCAGTCATAACCAGATGTTATGCATAGGACCCTGTGTGCAGTCAGTCATAACTAGATGTTATGTCTATAGGACCCTGTGTGCAGTCAGTCATAACTAGATGTTATGCATAGGACCCTGTGTGCAGTCAGTCATAACTAGATGTTATGCATAGGACCCTGTGTGCAGTCAGTCATAACTAGATGTTATGCGTAGGACCCTGTGTGCAGTCAGTCATAACCAGATGTTATGTCTATAGGACCCTGTGTGCAGTCAGTCATAACCAGATGTTATGTCTATAGGACCCTGTGTGCAGTCAGTCATAACTAGATGTTATGTCTATAGGACCCTGTGTGCAGTCAGTCATAACTAGATGTTATGTGTAGGACCCTGTGTGCAGTCAGTCATAACTAGATGTTATGTGTAGGACCCTGTGTGCAGTCAGTCATAACTAGATGTTATGCTAGGACCCTGTGTGCAGTCAGTCATAACTAGATGTTATGCATAGGACCCTGTGTGCAGTCAGTCATAACACATTACTGTTTATGTATTAGGGATGGGTCCGATTAATCGATTATCGTTAATAGGACGCGAAATCGATTATGAAAAATAATAATCGATAATCTTTTTTTTTTTTTTTTGGAAAGGCAATATTGTCATCCAAACAGGACAGGGCTATAGGCCTACCAAAGTCTGCTTGGGATGTGTCTGTGTAGCTGCATGACTGAGAGGAGTGTGAGTGACTGAGTGTGAGTGGAGATTGATTCCAGATACAGGTTTGGAGGATTTAGCAGGTGTTGGGAATTTACCTAATCAGGCCTAGGCTGGGGTTGCTACGGTGATCAATTGGCTCAACACTGGTCCAGGGACCACCAGTGGTCCTCATTTAAAAGATGGAGTTAGTAACCAAATGGACCCTTATTAACTCTCAAGAGTTAAAATTATTGTTAATCATCTACATCAGGGGTTCCCAAACGTTTTTGACTTAGGTACCACTTGGGGGGAAGATTTGTAGGATTCAAAAAATATTAAACCCCCCCCCCCCCCCCCCCCAAACGATTAATCGATTAATCGTTAATATTTGATTATACAAATCGATTTTCATTTTGGACACATTTACACATCCCTATTATGTATCATAAAACCCCCCCAAAGGCTCGCTGCCTCGCTCTGAACCTGAACAAACACTGGTTAAAATACTAAGTATGATGTAGACCTACAAGTCATCAAATGTTTGTTTGGATCTTTACCCGTCATGAATCCTGTCCGCCCATGGTGCTGTACTGTAGACTTTGGACTGGATAAAAAATGACTCCTGTGTCCAGACAGACAGAGAGAGAGAGAGAGAGACAGAGACAGAGACAGAGGAGGTTGTCAAACTGGTTACCTGGTTCACACAAACAACTGATCATGACACGTCTACACAGAATGTTGATGAAAACAAGACAAATGACGGCCCTTCACACATTGAGAACGGTTGTGTCTGGTGTGTCTTATCTTATACTAAGCCCTTCACACATTGAGAACGGTTGTATCTGTCTATCTAGATCTAGATAGCACAAAGTGAGAAGACTTGCTTTATAGCTAGATGTTCACACTTTGTTGTGTATATATAATTCTCAATTCAATGACATCCGTCTCTCTGTGCGTCTTACTGTGAGCACAGTTTCAGTTTTCAGCACAGTTTTCACATGGCGTGCGCCAATGCCAGTTGGTACCACAAGGTGGAGCACTGCTCCCTCCCTTACCCATATCTCTCTCACTCACTGCATGAATTGAAATGCTAAAATGGGCCATCTACCCTGCATGTTTTTCCAGCATCAGTTCAAATGTTTTGGTAGGATATAAGCTAGCCCCATATAATAATAATAATAATAATAATAATAATAAAACTTTATTTGTATAGCACCTTTCATGACATGAAATGCAGCTCAAGGTGCTTTACAGAGCAATGACAAAAACAAAGCAAGGCAAAGACATTAAAAAACAAGCAGTAATGCAATACAGTGAGGACATGAATATATGTGGTATTAATTAATTAATATATCTTAAATAACTGTATATATAGTGTGACGTTACTTTGTCTCTCGGCTGGGCAAACATGTCATGACTTAGCAGGCTAGGAATCTCAGAATAGCCCGTGGCCACTAACTAGTGACCACAAACAAATGGTTGGGGGATGTTTGCCATGTTAGGACAATGGCAAACATCCCCCAACCATTCGTTTGGGGGATGCACCTATACTGTGTTCCACACCCTGGGCCCCTCGCACCGCGGTTCAGAAACGGCGCATGTTTCCACAATACACGCTTCTTACCCTTTTGTAATGTGCACAATGAATCCAAAACGTGAAGGGGCAGAAAGCGTTTACACCAATTCAACCTTAGCAACGCCAAAGAAAATCCAACTAGCGATTTGAACCGAGCCGAGTCTTTTGTAAGTCGCTGCCATGTTTATCAAGGAAGTCGTGCGTGTGCGCGTGCACGTCGAGTGTAACTTTATTTAACTGTTATTCCTTTTTTCATAGAAGTGTGTATTTGTATGTCATGTCTTTATATGTTCAGAGATTAATTGAAAATGGAGGATAATTCAACAGATAAAATGCCAAGGGTCTTGTCTTTGGTGTATTGTACTTTCAAAGCAAAGTTCAGCCAAGGACTTGTTTACAGCCACACCTAGCCCCGCAAGCAGAACCCGAATGTAGTAAAGTTTCTGACACTTTTAAGACTTTACTTGCATTGGGTCCTGCTTCAAGTGGGGCTGTCGCCAGTTACGCACAAACAAATACAATGTAAACAAGCCATGTTACGGACTTCTGCGCGCTTTTACCATGGTTATTCATGTATTGACTTACGAATGTGCGAACTATAAGTACCTTACATACCATACCGACACATCTCCTGTGTCGCGGAAGCCGTTAAGTATTTTTAATCCATGATTGATTAAAAATGTCGCTAAGCTCTTTCTCTTCCTGCCTTGTTTATTGACATCCAATGGTACCGCCTCCAGCTGTGCGGTTGGCTAGCTATGTGTCCCTACGTTACTGCCTGTGATTGGCGGAGGTCTTCTTGTTGTGGGGGATGTTCGTTACATTCACGTAGTGCAATATTTGGAGACCAGCTGTTTCCAAAAAGAAAAGTGATCCAGATACAGCAATTGCATTATTTATTAGTATCACTTTAAAGTGTACAGTTTGTCAATACATCAAAGATGCGATAATAATCCATTTCTTATGGATAAAGCCAATATATGGCTGTGTGTGTGTGTGTGTGTGTGTGTGTGTGTGTGTGTGTGTGTGTGTGTGTGGTAATGTTTATGTTTATGTTTGTGGTTGAGGTAAATACTTTTAATGCTTTTAATGTCTTTCTGTTATAAGGCCTAATATACATCTGTCCATGGAGAAAATCACCCTCAACTACTTTAAAGTGCTGGATTGGCTTATAAAGGACCTCAAGAGGATGGGACCTTTGTCTCCTAAATGCATCATATATGCCAAGTGAGTATGTAATGATGGTGTATAAGGCATTGGTGAATTATTCTTTGACTTTTTTAAGTGTGCTGAATTTTTCTGATTGGTTGATAATTGTTGAGATAAATGTGTTAATCCAATGAATGATACATTTGTGATTTATCATTTTATTCATAAAGATCAAATCAATTAAATTGTATTATATTTGTCAATATGCACAGTGGCACACTGCTATGTATAATGTTGATACTAACTACATTAATAACTGTTCTTTATAGTTCTACAAAGCATGTCACAGAAATCTATTATGCATTGTTCGTGAGCCTTCAGGATGGATTTTGGAATGGTGGTGCGCATCAGCCACAAAATAAACTCATTGACATGTTCATGAAGAACACAGACGATGCAGCTAAAGCAAGGATCCTGGCCACATTTGTCAGACCTGACAGCCAAATCCGATGTGTGGTGGCGACAGTTGCATTTGGAATGGGTATCCACGTTGAAGATGTCCGGATTGTTTTGCACTGGGGCCCTCCGAAGAACATCCTGAACTGGCAGGTAATATGAGCTGGAATTACACCTATTTGGCAGATTCAAAACATATTGAATCCTATAATGGCATAATTAATTTAAAACTGAACTGGAAAGTTATTGAATCATGCATGCAAATAGAACATACAGTATAGTAAAAATCACAAAGCTTTCCAATTATATTGTGAACCAATTCTAGATTCCTAGTCATTCTCAATTAAAGTATGGGGAAAATGTACAGATTTATTAATGCTGAACTTGAAGACTCAATCTATTTCTCAAGTCGGAGACACTGAATTAAAATTTGGAAACAAACATGCACATAATTTGGTCTGATCGTTTTTTTCTACATGATATAGGAGGTGGGACGGTGTTCCCGTGATGGCGCTCCAGGGAGAGCCATCATGTATGTGTACAGTAATGTGTATATGGCAAAACATCTGGACAAATCCATGATCGACCTCGTGAAAGATACACTGGAAGGGAAAGCTTGTCTTAGAATGCAGGCACTGAAACACATCCTCTTGCCCCAGATGCATGCAGAAAGTTCATTAAAAGCTGCATGTGGAGGCATTTCTTGTTGCTGTGTGTGTGATGCTGCAGCTACTGCGCCATAATAATTTCAGTATTTTTTCTTATACCATATTAAAAACCGTGAACCCAAGTTTACAAGTAGTCCGAGTCAGTTGTTGTTCACCAAAGTATGTGTGTTGGGATTTGTTACAATGAAATGTCTTGCGTGTATATGAAATATGCTAATAATTAATAATGTCTGTGTTGAAGCATGCTGCTTAATTGCTATACACTTGGGGTATCGGTTATTTCAATTATGTAATGTCTATTTAAATGACAAGCCTAAAGAGGTGCCACTTTTGTGTAATGAAAATAATTAACTGTGTGTGAGATGACTGGACTGGATACAGCAGAATAGGTGTCCAGGCATTTCACACAGACAAAGATAATGTCACTAAACTGGTTTATTTAGCAGCCAACTAATGGAGCATTCATTCACTATTGACAATTTCAAGCCAGACTATACTAACTAATACACAAAAGTGAAGTGTTTGGTACGCAGACACACTGCACCAAAAGTTAAAGTCAGATCTGGCACCACCCTGTGGCACAAACCGGCATTGCACACACACACACACACACACACACACACACAATTCAATTCAATTCAATTCAAAGGGCTTTATTGGCATGAGAAAACATACGTTTACATCGCCAAAGCAGAAAGAACAATACAACAATACAGCAATACAATCAAAACAAAAATGATGTACATTTGAAGGTCAGAATCTTCAATAGATCAAATTCTATGTACCAAGGTCACTCAATGCAGGTATAGTGCAGGAATATACACAATATATCCATATACAATAATATCCATATACACAACCATATATGGTTGCAAAGGCACAAATAAATCATTAAACCGATTAACCGATAAATCATCACACACACACACAGCCATATAATGGCTTTATCCATAAAAAATGGATTATTATCGCATCTTTGATGTATTTACAAACTCTACACGTAGTGATACTACTACTACTACTAATAAATAATGCAATTGGTGTATGTGGAATCACTTTGAAAGGTCCTTTTTGAACACAACAGACACAGCAAGATGGAAAACGAACATCCCCACAGCAAAAACATAGCTCCGCCAATCAGGGGCAGTAACGTAGGGACACATAGCTAGCCAACAGCACAGCTGGAGGCGGTACAATAGCAAGGCAGGAAGAGAAGAAGCAAAGCGCATTTTTAATCAAACATGGATTAAAAATACTTAACGGCTTCCGCGACACAGGAGATTTTATCAGAGGTATGTAAGGTACTTATAGTTCGCACATCCGTAATCAAACACAATACAAAGCGCGGTAATAGCGAGCAGATCGAAGAAAGGTTGAGTTTTTCATATCCGCGTTCCAACAATCGCATTGGAAAATCTTAGCTTGACCAGGGACCCTACGGGTCAGCCCGGTTCGGTTCGGATTGGGCTGACCCAGGGGGTTCCGAGAGGGGCTAAGCCACACCCTGCTCATAGAACATTTCATGGTAGGGGTTCTAAAGTACATTTAACCTTTATTTGTTTTCTTATAAAAAGGACAACGTCTTCATTTTCAATGATGCTGAGATTACAGAAGACAAGTGCACACAGGCTAATAATATCGAAAATATTTAAGGATAGGTAGCTGTTGCTTACCGGTAGTTTAAAAAGTAAAGTATTCAATATTCAGGGATACATGTAGTAGGCTTATTGTTAACCACAGGTTAAGTGTTTACACAACATACTAACAGCATAAAGTATCTTTTATAAATACCTGTAGACCTTGTTGAGCGCAGAGCAGAGCTGGCCGGAGAGTAGAGGGAAAAGGAACGGATTCGTTTCGTCCTCCCCCCGAGAATGAATAAGCCTAAACTAGAATGAAGGGGGAAGGGAACGAGACACTTCCGTTCCTCCCACACTACAAGAGCAGATCATGGAGCAGATCTACAAGCTCACACAAGCTCACAGCGCGTCGCATCGCGAGCTTGTAGATCTGATGGCTTCGACGTTTAAAGACAGGACAATCCAGCCTGCATGGCGACAGAGAGAGAATCATGCAGACCGCTAGCCCTGAAACATGACTCTCAGACCGCGTCCATCTTAGTTACCATATATTAAAGTTAATGGCAAGGCGCTACCTATAGGTGCAATGGAAGCCCATTCATCCAAACAGAAAAGTCCTCTCTGGTTGTATTAAACGACGTCAAACTCACCGACATTGCAGCTGTAGGGAAAGCTTGAATTATCCTCTTTCTATCCTCAAAGTGTTTGTTTCATATAAAAGTCCACTGTTGACATGTTATGAGCTACTTTGGGTCCTTTCAGATTAATATTTTTTTCTAAGTGCTGGAGACTGGAGTTTGGAAGCGCTCAGATATCACTCAACTGCCCCTGCGAACCACCTGTTTTGAATGCAGGATTATATGTTATGGGTTATGCTTATGCTATGTAGTGTTCATGGACTAATAGGTATAACATTGTAGCTTTGTCTGTTTTTCTCTTTTTTCCTACTTGTTTCTCGTTGTCTGTGTTTTGTTTTTGTTTTTTTGTTTGTTTAATTTTCTTTTCTTCTTCTATAAATGTAATTTGTTCGTTTTGTTTATATGTTGATTGTTATGCATATCAGTATTGCATAATAGTATTTTGGAATACATTTTGATAAGGATAGGCACTAATAAGCTTTACGCTTCTGCCTATGCCTTTTCCATCACCTAAAAATAAAAAGTAAACTGTTTTTGTGTAATGTCTCCCCTCTGAAAGATCGAAATAAACTATTCATTCATTCATATCATTATATTTACATGACTGTATAGTTTATGACAGCTACTGTATAGCTATACCACTGTACTACTCCATCAATGCAGGATTATAGCATTATATTTACATGACTGTATAGTTTATGACAGCTACTGTAGCTGCTGCATCAGTCACTGCTTCATAATCAGTTGGCTGACTGGAACGTTTCCTAATACCAATGATGTAGTCTCTCGAGACAGACTGTTGGGGGCGCTGTTTTTCCTTTTGTTTTGCCAATGGGTTCCCAGATTGCCCATGATGCATTGCCAACTAAATATTTCCCTGAACAAACAATAAAAAAAACAATTATTTAGGCAGTCTTTTCAAGTTATTGATCAACTTTTTATTTAGCTAGCAACAGCTGGTGTTTTCTTTGTGAACTTATTGCGAATTCAGTGAGCACTTACTATGAGACCTAGCAGATCATGTGTGTGTGTGTGTGTGTGTGTGTGTGTGTGTGTGTGTGTGTGTGTCTGTCTGTCTCTCTGTCTGTCCCGCTTTTGTGCCCATATATGGAGCTGAGTGATTACGTCACCATGCCATAACCATATAAGGAGTCCCCAAAGCAGCTATACGTCCAAAACCCAAATATGTAGGAGCTGCGTTCGCTTCCCGCGTTTGCGCGTCTTACTGGTTATAATAACGTATAATCAGCCATTTAGTCTTGGGTGGCACCGTGTATTGTATTATCGTTGCATCTGCTACCCATAAATACAGCTCAACTACTTTACAACCTCGGATGGGGATGTGATGATAAATTGGGGAGTCATCAGTCCTCCTGCCATGTGTCCACCGACCCGGGAGGACTTCAGCAAGCCTGAGTCCTTCAGGTGTAAGATGACAATTTACAATTTAGGCATTTAGCAGACGCTCTTAATCCAGAGCGACTTACATTAAGCAAGAACAAAAAAGCATGGGAATACATCACATAAAAGCATTTATCATGAAACATGCGTAAGCTAAGAAAGTAACAGTGGAATATCTATATAATGAAACTATACATATAAGCTATACATCTATACTACTATGATATACATTATGTACTATGATGTGCTATGACTATATACAATGTAATTATAGTGCTGTCTACATAACATGCTATAAGTCTGTATCAAATGCTATCTAAGTCTACAGAATTGCTATCTAAGGGGGTGGGGTAAGTGCTATGGGCCATGATGGAGTCTGAAAAGGTGGGTTTTCAAACTACGGCGATGACCTGCTGGAGAACATGAAGAGGCTGTGAGAATGACTGAGTCCTTCATCTGATCCCATAAGATATTTTAACAGCCTATATACAGGTCCTTTGTGTGTTCATTACAGAAAGGTCATCACATGACCACAACACGATCTGTTCACGGTTTCACCTCATTTAATTACCGTGAACAATACCGTGTTTTAACGACAACGGAACGCCATCCCTAATTAATATGCAGCACTTTGACGGCATTACATGTGAATGGTAAAGCCATGGAAGACCAGTCAAGTAATCAGGCCTCACTCACACATATCAAACTAAGGTCACATTCTCACCTAATACTTCGGTAGGTATGGGCGGGGAAACTGGGGTTCTTGGGGAAATAGGGGCAGGAGCCTATCTCCTGTTTCTGTAGCCATGAGGCCCATAGGGCAGGAGCCTATCTCCTGTTTCTGTAGCCATGAGGCCCATAGGGCAGGAGCCTATCTCCTGTTTCTGTAGCCATGAGGCCCATAGGGGCAGGAGCCTATCTCCTGTTTCTGTAGCCATGAGGCCCATAGGGGGCAGGAGCCTATCTCCTGTTTCTGTAGCCATGAGGCCCATAGGGGCAGGAGCCTATCTCCTGTTTCTGTAGCCATGAGGCCCATAGGGGCAGGAGCCTATCTCCTGTTTCTGTAGCCATGAGGCCCATAGGGGGCAGGAGCCTATCTCCTGTTTCTGTAGCCATGAGGCCCATAGGGGCAGGAGCCTATCTCCTGTTTCTGTAGCCATGAGGCCCATAGGGGCAGGAGCCTATCTCCTGTTTCTGTAGCCATGAGGCCCATAGGGCAGGAGCCTATCTCCTGTTTCTGTAGCCATGAGGCCCATAGGGGCAGGAGCCTATCTCCTGTTTCTGTAGCCATGAGGCCCATAGGGGCAGGAGCCTATCTCCTGTTTCTGTAGCCATGAGGCCCATAGGGGCAGGAGCCTATCTCCTGTTTCTGTAGCCATGAGGCCCATAGGGGGCAGGAGCCTCTCTCCTGTTTCTGTATAGCCATGGGGCCCATAGGGCAGGAGCCTATCTCCTGTTTCTGTAGCCATGAGGGCCATAGGGGCAACAGCCTATCTCCTGTTTCTGTAGCCATGAGGCCCATAGGGGGCAGGAGCCTATCTCCTGTTTCTGTAGCCATGAGGCCCATAGGGCAGGAGCCTATCTCCTGTTTCTGTAGCCATGAGGCCCATAGGGGGCAGGAGCCTATCTCCTGTTTCTGTAGCCATGAGGCCCATAGGGGGCAGGAGCCTATCTCCTGTTTCTGTAGCCATGAGGCCCATAGGGCAGGAGCCTATCTCCTGTTTCTGTAGCCATGAGGCCCATAGGGGCAGGAGCCTATCTCCTGTTTCTGTAGCCATGAGGCCCATAGGGGCAGGAGCCTATCTCCTGTTTCTGTAGCCATGAGGCCCATAGGGGGCAGGAGCCTATCTCCTGTTTCTGTAGCCATGAGGCCCATAGGGCAGGAGCCTATCTCCTGTTTCTGTAGCCATGAGGCCCATAGGGGGCAGGAGCCTATCTCCTGTTTCTGTAGCCATGAGGGCCATAGGGGCAGGAGCCTATCTCCTGTTTCTGTAGCCATGAGGCCCATAGGGGCAGGAGCCTATCTCCTGTTTCTGTAGCCATGAGGCCCATAGGGCAGGAGCCTATCTCCTGTTTCTGTAGCCATGAGGCCCATAGGGGCAGGAGCCTATCTCCTGTTTCTGTAGCCATGAGGCCCATTTCTGCCAATAAAGTATATTCATCAATCAAACTTAGCAACCCACTTTGACAACCGATGACCTAAACAACTATAGCTTTGTTAACACGTGGCTACATTGCTTTGTCAAAGCAACAAAATGATGTGACATTTAATTTCCTCCTCCAGAAAATCATTTTTTTTTTATGAATCAATCAAATGATTTGTTTTCACAACGGACAACATATTACACAAAAGACAACGAGGGGGTTTAACAGTAGCGATCACATGACAACCATTATGGGAAGCACCTGTTCAGCATTTTGCTGTCGCATGTTTTGGGAAATCTTGCAACGAGCAAAAACCATTGGCAATAGAAGATCTGCAAGCTTGCATCGCAACACATTGCAAATTTGTAGATTGCCTATTTTTTTTGCTATTTGTCGTATGACGAAATACATATAGGGCTTAAATACATAGGGCTTAAGTGGCTAAAATGAAAACAAACAAAGTTTAAGTCCCACATGGAGAGACAGATTCAGCTATAAAGGCACAATATAGTGTTGGATCTGCTCCTCGCGTCACGTTCTGTCTGCGGGCAAACCGTGCAACGTATTCGAATTCCGTCTGAACCACAACAAAGTCGACGGCCTCGTGTGCCGTTTGAGGTTTAAATCGTGTTTCTACGTAACAGTATGCCAGAGTAATGTGGCTCCAAAGTAACGTGTCGTTTTCTGTTTTTACCCGCGTTTGAGGCCGGTTCTAGGGGGGGGCAGGGGTGGGCACAGCCCACCCAAACGTGCGTCCTGCCCACCCAATCAAAAGTTATGGGGATCCTTTATTTTTTTGCCTATAAAAATATCACAAAATATCTGTAGCGTTTCTGATTGGGTGGGCACTGCGCAGCATTTTTAGACCCAACAATGAACCCATACCGCAAAAGTGTAACAGAGAAGTGTTCAGAACACAACAGAGCACACACTGAAGAAAATGAGCCGCGTCGAAAACCTCCTACACATAACCACGCCTCCAGCAACAGATCCACGAAGCAGGAGTAATTCTATATGCTCAAACACAAAGAAAATAAAGTTTATGGGCCTACTTAGTAGGCCTACTTTTACTTTTGGTAGGCCTACTGTAAGTACATTTTTAAGCCAATACTTTTGTATTTTTTCTTATGTACATTTTGAATTCCACACTTTTAGTTCTAACAGAATATGTATATGTTGCAGTATTGCTACTTTTACTTAAAGCTGCTATAAGCAATAATATGGGGTCAAAGTGAGGTTTGGGGCTACCCCAGAGGTCCTTGAAGGGCTTCCAGCTATACAGATACTGATAACCCCACCATCACCCTGTCTCAGTCTCTCAAAAGATCCTTGCTCAGCATCCTCGACAGGGCCATTTCAGAGATGGAAAACAGATTCTCAAAGAAGAATTTAGACCTAATGACAGCCATATCAAGCCTTGTACCCTATTCTGAGAGATTTCTATAGACTCCACCTTGTTGGAGCCTTTGCATGTTCTTACTGGAACTGGAACAGACTACGCAACTCTGAAAAGGGAACTCATTGTTGCAAAGCCAATGTTGGCCAAGATATGTTATCCAAACGAAACTGACCTGGCCACTGTGTCTAAACACATGAAGACATACGAGAAAGCATTTCCTGTGTTGCACAAGTTGTATGTGACAGCCCTTGTAATTGGTGTGTCTTCAGCTTCATGTGAGAGTTCCTTCTCCACACTGGCACGTGTCCTAACCCCCTACCGTCGCACCATGTTGCACGAAAGAAAAAAGAACTTGGTCATCTTGGCAAATGAGAAATCTATAACAAATATATAGACATGGATGAACAACAACAACAAACCAACCCCAGTACTTGAGTCAAAGTACGACTCAAGTGGAATATTATCTGTCAAATGTGTACGTGAGTTGAAGTACTGGAGTGCTTTCTTTTACAATAATGTAAGTGCGCAGGCCTTTAAAACTCTGTCTATATTAAAATGTAGACGTTAAAAAAGAAACTGCAATTTTGTTGATCTGCTAGTTTCACTATTTGAAATATAAGGCTTAGAAAGGTATAGTGGAGTCAAAAGTATGTCAATAGTATCATAATCATATCATACCATATCAAGCCTTGTACCCTATTCTGAGAGATTTCTAGACTCAACCTTGTTGGAGCCTTTGCATGCTCTTACTGGAACTGGAACAGACTACGCAACTCTGAAAAGGGAACTTATGTTGTCCAAACGAAACAGACCTGGCCACTGTGTCTAAACCCATGAAGACATACGAGAAAGCATTTCCTGTGTTGCACAAGTTGTCCCAAGCCCGGGGTAAATGCAGAGGTAGTGGCAGGAAGGGCAATTGGGTTAGCATACTGTTGGTCAAAGAGAAGATAGATGAACTGATGATAGCATATAGTTTTCTATGCATTTTGTTGGTTTGACACCCCAAAATTCTGTCTGCCCACCTTAGTGGGGCTGGCTAAATCCGGCCCTGCGCGTTTCCCCGTTGACTTTGACCCCCCCCTCTCTCTCTCACTATACGCACGCAGCCACACACTGTTCTTTTGGGCATGGAGGCACAGCGCTGAGCGCACTGATATAACAGACAGCAGCGCAAAATTTTTACACGTTTATTGAGATGAAAGTTCCTATACTCCCCACTAGTCCCCACACAGTGACAGCACTCCATGTTTACGGCACGCACAGACAGACAGACAGACAGAATATTCTGTAGGCTATACAGACAGACAGACAGACAGACAGAATATTCTGTAGGCTATACAGATAGACAGACAGACAGACAGACAGACAGAATATTCTGTAGGCTATACACTGAAGTGTTTTTATGTGTTCTGCCTTCTAAAACCAATACTTGAACCCCACTCCTTCACTTTATATCATTCGCAGGTGATTAATGGACCCCTATTTAATGGCATTTCTATCTCTGAGAGCCCAATGTATATTGTCAAAGCAATGTTAATTTGTTACAGACCCATAAGGGTCCATTTGGTTCCAAATTATCATTTAGCTGGGGACCCCCTGGACCACTCTTATATAGGCTACAGCTCGTACAGCAGATACAGCTCGTAGCGCGGCACTTGATACGAGCTTGTAGATCTGCTATCTTTCAACAGCTGAAGTTTAAAATAATGGTTTTAAAAGTGAAAAAAATAAAAATAAAGAAGGTAAAAGTTAACACAGGGGTATGTTCCTCAGGTCTGAAAGGGTTATTCTGTGATGAAAGGAAACTGTGACGGCGAAAACTCGCCAAACAAACTCGTCTAAACATCAATCGTGGAAACAAAAGCAAAAAAAGGTATTATAAACTCAACTCTCTGTGGATCCATTTTCAACGGGGCTGTCAGTGCTAAGAGAGAGAGAAGGACCTCACAGGGAGGGAAGACATCGGCTCCTTTCATTAGTATTATCATTTTTTACTAGTGTGTACTTTTAACTGCCAAAGATTATAGTTTTGAGAACGTGTTACTAAAATGTTGGAAATAACACACACACACGCACACACACACAGACGCATACGCACGCACGGCACGCACACACACACGCACGCACGCACGCACGCACGCATGACACGCACGCACACAAAAGAACCACCAAAAAGGATTTGTTGAGCTTCGCAAACAAAAGAATAACAAATTCCTGTGAGCAGCCTTCAGCCATTAAATAATATAATACACATCTGTCTCCACATCTGGCAACAATGACGGCAAATTAGCTCCGAACTCCAGAGTGTGTCTGGCAGTGAGATAAGACCCCCCGGGGCCCGGGGCCGTGCTGGATTCATTCTGTGGGCTTTAGTGAGCGTGGGTGGGGGGGGGAGCACACAAGCACCCACCACTTTTGTCCACCAGATGGTGCTCAATGTGTTGAATGCTGAGGGTTCTGGCTGGCTGAACAGTCTTCCCAGGCAGGAAGACCCCTGGAGACCCCTGGCTCTCGAACCTCCCACCCTCCTCGTTTCAGGACTAATTGTTCCTCTATTGCAGCAGATCGACGTTCAAAGACTTTCCCCGGCGAGGACTAAATAAATAAACCAACATGCTGGTAACCAAGGTAGATCACATCCACACACTCACAATTATAGGACTTGCGTGGCTTTAAAATAACAATTTAGCCGATACCGATATATGCTTATTCAGTTATCGATAATACCGACATGTGGCCGCTGACATCGGTGAACCTGGCCTACTCTCTAAAGCAGCACAACTCCAGCCTGGCTAATAAGCCAGACCGGGGGAAAAAATGGCCTGCCGGCGGATTACGGTCTGGAGAGGCTCAATTGTACGCCCATTCTATATCCTATACACCAGAGAACTGGTGTGGCCAATCGGGACACGGTATGCAATGTGGGCGGGCTTTGGTACAGTGACGTTCAATGCATGAGACCTTTGACTGACAGTATAGCTCTGACCAATTGCGTCAAAGAGAAAATGTTTGAACCCGCCCCCCCCCCCCCGGGAAACAAGATCCATACACAGCATCTCCAGACTCAAATACCACACGACTGTACAGTGTGATTTGAGTCTGGCTTATTAACCATGCTAGCACGACTCCAGCGCTGAGATAACGTGAAGTCGACCGCGGTCCGTATGAAAACAGCACTGGCAGCATGCAGCAGCCAACATCTGTCTCCCAGGTGTGTGGCTGCGGCTCCACCATCTTGTGTTAACCCATTCTGACCTGAGATCAGATTCATACGAGGTTTCCACTGGACACACACTGGGTCTGATTAACCCATTCTGACCCGAGATCAGATTCTAAAAAATGTCAGTCGTTCTTCGATTTTTCAAAAATAGCAGACCTACAAGCTCGTAGCGCGCCACTCGGTGGCGCGCTATGAGCTTGTAGATCTTCTATTTTTCAATAGCTAAAGCATAACATGATGCTAACACCAGAATGGGTTCCCGGCCAGAATGGGTTAATCGCAACAAGCTTGCTCCTCAAAGACCTGGCGAGACTTCCAACACAGCCCCTTCGTTCCTTTATACCGCGGGGGGTCCATTCATCCGTACGAACCAACCGGGCCGGGGGGGGGAACGGCATGCACAGCCAACGGCCAGGTGTGTCTTACTCTTAAGCCATTCTGACCTGAGATCAGATTCTACAAATGTCTTCTACATCCTGACAGTTTTCTGAAAAAGGCTATAATGTTTCTGTCAGTCGTTCTTCGATTCATCAAAAATAGCAGACCTACAAGCTCGTAGCGCGCCACTCGGTGGCGCGCTACGAGCTTGTAGATCTGCTATTTTTCAATAGCTAAAGCATGACATGATGCTGACACCAAAACGGGTTCCCGCCCAGAATGGGTTAATAAACACTGCACATGCAGGCGAAAACGCTGCGACGTGAAAACAAACCCTTTGTCATCATTTCCAAAACACAAAACCAGCGAGCAGCGCAAGTCCAACCAGCAGGGGGCGCCGCGAGTCAAAACACAGAGCTCTAATTAGTACCAAATCAAAGAAAAATGTTGATACTTTTCAGTCAAACACGTGTGTCCTTGAATAGGATTTATTTCTAACTTAACCCCTTTTGGTGTTTCAAGCATTACTAGTGTACGTTATACTTTAGCTATTGAATGATAGCAGATCTACAAGTACGTATAGCTTGTAGGTCTGCTATTTTTGAAAAATCGTGAAAATGTGGCGCAAATCTTTTAACATATATCCTTTCAGAGCGAACGTTTTTAACTCAAATCTTTGCTTCTGGAGTGTGTGGGGGGGGGGGGGTCCCTGGAACAACATATTTTCAGATGGGGGTCGGCGGCCAATTACATACAATCTTGGAGGTTCCTTGACATGAAAATGTTTGAGTATACCACTGACATAGAAACGTGGGTTTTTCAGAAAACTGTCAAGATTTAGAAGACATTTTCCGGCTGGCTGGCTGACTGACTGACTGACTGACTGGCTGGCTGGCTGACTGACTGGCTGACTGACTGACTTACTTGCTGGCTGACTGACTGGCTGACTGACTGGCTGGCTGGCTGACTGACTGACTGGCTGGCTGACTGACTGACTGGCTGGATGACTGACTGGCTGGATGACTGACTGACTGGCTGGCTGACTGACTGACTGACTGACTGGCTGGCTGGCTGACTGACTGACTGGCTGGCTGGCTGACTGACTGACTGACAGAATGGCTGGCTGACTGGCTAGCTGAATGGCTGGCTGACTGACTGACTGACAGAATGGCTGGCTGACTGGCTAGCTGAATGGCTGGCTGACTGACTGACTGGCTGACTGACTGACTGACTGACAGAATGGCTGGCTGGCTGACTGGCTAGCTGAATGGCTGGCTGACTGACTGACTGACTGGCTGACTGACTGACACCAGCCCAGGCCGGCCTGCAGTGAATCTGCCGTTCTTCATAAACACGGCCTGGCTGTGGCACCACGGCAGCATAGTAGCCGCCGGGCGCGACGCCTGCAAGGCGCTTTCCAAGTGCAAGTTTCAACAGCTTCAGCACATAAAGAACACCGTTTATCCTCCATGTGTTGAAGAGGAGACGAGACGGGCCTGGAAAAACAAACCCCCACGCCGGAGGGGAGGGGGAGAGGGGTGAGTCATGGAGCAGCCATGTGCTGAATTCACCCACAGCAGCGACCACCAACCACGCAGGGTTGAATTCCTCCACTAAAACTACATGACTAAGTGAAAAATACTGACAATTCTGTCAACAAATATAAAAAATGTCAGGGAGGGACTAGTGGAGAAGAGATCCAGAAGAACTAAATGTTAGGGACAAGATGACAAGTCATTTTATGCTCGGTTCCACTCTGAAAATAGCTGTCTACTTGAAGATCTGCTCCCTCTCTCTCTCTCTCTCTTGGTGGTTTGTGGTTCTTCTTCCAAATGCCGGAAGAGAAACCGTGAGGTTCCCGGTTCGATCCCTGTGGGCTCCCCCAGAGTGTTAGTGTGGAAGTAACCTTGAGCAAGACTCTGAACCCCATCGGTGTGTGAATGTAATGCACCATCTATGTAAAGGTGTCTACAGTTGATTTAGTCGACTAAAATGTATTTTGGCGGGCCTGGATGCCGTCGAAAGGCCTAATTTTACACTTGCTGAAAAAAGCAGATTTACAAGCTTTACAGATTTACAGCGAGACGCGTTGTGAGCTTGTAGATTTGCTCTTTTCAGCATGCAACCAAGTGTAAAATGACTTATAGTGGATCTCTTGTCCATATAGTCCCTTCCTAACATTTTAGTCTAGTTTGTATTTGTTGACGAAATTGTTTTAGTCATCATAGCTTAGTTTTCATTTAGTTTTCCTCAGTGGAAAAAGGTAGTCAACGAACATTTTTCGCCGTGGTTTTAGTCGACAAAATCAACTCAATCAATGTGTGTGTGTGTGTGTGTAAGGAAAGGTAAAGGTACTATGTTTACCCAGGGTAACTGTACTAAGCTCAAGAACTTGTTTACAGCCAGGCCCTGCTCATAGAACATTTCATGGTAGAGGTTCAATGCCTTGTCCAAGGGCACTTCAGCGGTGGTATAATTTTAACGTGCCGGTCCGGGGATACGAACTAGCGACCTTCCGATATCAAGACCGCTCCACAAACCGTTCGGCCACCGCTGCCCGTGTGTGTGTATTATATGTATATAAATGCACCATTTAGCAGCACATGTTTTATTATGTTCAGGTATGTGCAAAAAGTTTGCTTCATTCAAAACAGAAAAAGCTGTAATAACTGAACAGGCAACAACAACAACAACCCTTGTACAACGAAGGTAAGCAAAAATAACTGGATCCGTTTGTACACAATTCATTTACAAAATATAATAAAACTTTGTATAGAAAAAAAAAGGCATATATCCATTGTGTTCTTTAAAGACGGGGGTGGAACGGCTATTTGGAGCATTCCGTCTTGTAGTTTCACTCTCAAACGGATAAGAAGCAATCAGAAGAACCTTGGCATCCTTCCAGGCTATGGGACGTTTCTCTGCTACGTGCGCGACGTGCGAGCGCACACGCAGCAGATTGATTGGAAACAAAGTCACAGAGAGACAGGGTAGCAAAGCTCAAGGCTTCATTCTAACCTAGAATGTTTTCAGATACATATAAATCTTATACAAACGGAGTAGTTCTGTAATCAGAACCATCTGTGTTTGGAGGACGACCCAGCGATGGGAATCAAACAGGTGAATTTAATCAAGATTCATTAATATGCATGTGAGCCTAATTGACACGTCATCACGCAGCACGTTTTAGTTCAGAGGAAGTCATTCAAATTAGATTTTTATTTTCCTTTTGATGTAAAAAATATATCAAAAGGATATATCTGTGCACGTAGCAGAGAAACGTCCCATAGCCTGGAGGCATGCAATGTTCTGATTGGATGAAAAAAAAAAAGTTAAACTACAAAATATATAATATAAAAATACACAAAAATGAAAATCTTCCCTTGTTTTGCATCCATTGTTAGGTATGCCCATATGATGACCACGGATAAGTGTGAAAAATGTATTTTTCATTTCAGTAGGTCTTTTTCCCTCCCGTGGTCTTTGCTGGTAATCATTTTCTCCTCCTCGCATCACGTTCTGCATTATTTCCTGGGAACAGCGCATTGCACCGTGCGTTTACATTCACTCGTTGCATTATCCGTTTCTTGTATTGAAACATAGGGGGCGAGTATCGTCTCTCGCTCGACGGCGCGCCACAAAAAACGGTCCGTTTCACACTGAGGTAGAAGTTTAGTTTTGTTGTTCGTCGTTTTGTATTTGGGTCAAAAAGAAGCTCGCTTATTTTCTTTCGCGGGGCACCGTACCGTACGTACCTCGATTCAGAGCGTTCTTTTCACCAACCTGTAAAAAAAAAATCATAGAACATTCTGCGTTGCTCCGTCCCGCGCACGCCGTGTCCTAGAATCGGAAAATCCCCAACGCGACAATCCGTTCAGTCTCCGGTGTAGAGCAGTGTTGTCCAATAGGAAAGGAACGCATCGTGTGGGGCATTTCCACCGGCTCCTATACAGCCTTGGGGAAAGCAGGTTTGTTTTCACGAGGTCTCTCCCGGTGAGAACCCCCCCCACCCCGAAACCGACCGAATGGGTAGCGATCAGCAACAAAAAACAACCTGTGGACGTCTTTATTGGCAGCCGACCGAGTTCTCGACTATGTGCTCGTTAGCGCTGCCGCCGCCGCCGCCGCCGCGGTGCACATGCTCAGTCCTGCCGCCGTGAAGCGGCCGCTGGTAAAAGTCGGTTTCTGTTGGTCTGGAGGAGTCGCTGGTGTGAACGCCACCGCCACCGCCACCGCCAACGCCACCGCCACCGCCACCGTCCTCCTCCTGGTCAGAGTCCGTGTCCAGCGCCGTTGATGCGTACCAGGTCTTCTCGCGGAGGGTCATACCACTGTGCACGGCCAGGAGGGGGGCAGGGGGCCCCCCGCTGTTTAGGGCCAGGGGGCACCCCGGGGGCCCCCCAATGTGCAGGGCCAGTGGGGACCCCGGGGGGCCCCCACTGTGTAGGGCCAGTGGGGACCCCGGGGGGCCCCCACTGTGTAGGGCCAGTGGGGACCCCGGGGGGCCCCCACTGTGTAGGGCCAGTGGGGACCCCGGGGGGCCCCCACTGTGTAGGGCCAGGGGGGACCCCGGGGGGCCCCCACTGTGTAGGGCCAGTGGGGAGCCGGCGTTGACCTCGTGGGGAGGAGGACGCCTCCAGGGAGCTTTACCAAATGTTCCTGAAGGAAGACGATAAAAAGAAAATCCTTAACCCATTCTGACCTGAGATCAGATTCATACGAGGTTTCCACTGGACACACACACTGGTCTGATTAACCCATTCTGACCTGAGATCAGATTATAAAAATGTCAGTCGTTCTTCGAATTTTTCAAAAATAGCAGACCTACAAGCTCGTATCGCGCCACTTGGTGGCGCGATATGAGCTTGTAGATCTGCTATTTTTCAATAGCTAAAGCATGACATGATGCTAACACCAAAACGGGTTCCCGGTCAGAATGGGTTAAGTTTAGAACCGGCACTCATCCATCCACTTTCAACCGCTTATCCGTAGTCGGGTTGCGGGGGCAACAGCTCCACCAGAGAGCTCCAGACTTCCCTCTCCAGAGCAACATTAGTATAGCTTCCTCCTGGGGGATCCCGAGACGTTCCCGACTGTGTTGGAGATACAGTATAAAATAAACCCTCCAACTCGTCCTTGGTTTGCGGTGCGTCTGGCGGTGAGGGACGTTAGACTGAATGGCGGGAGTTTTAACCGTTTAGTTTAAGGATACATTAAAAACATGCCAGGATATCGCGCTGTCCGTTCAACCCTTATTTTGAAGATCCCAAACTCCGCGACCGGATGTTGTGTCAGTGTTGTGTGTGTGTGTGTGTGTGTGTGTGTGTGTGTTGTCTCGCAGCAGTGGCCGGCGCCATTGCTGCGACCGCCAGTCTCCGTGCAATAAGCGCAGTTTTGACCAGAAATGGCGCCTGGGAGGCGGATTTGGAGACTAAATCGACGGAAAGTGTGCGTGCGCAACTGAGATGGCGCAGCCCAGGGTCTAAGCTAACAACAGATTGCCACCCGAAGCCAAAGTGAGTAGCCTTTCCACTAGATCGGACCGAACACATTTATACAACTGAATAAACGTAGATACGTGTTTTGGCAGCGTCGCTTGCCGACAAATAACGCAGACTACGTTTTTTTTTTTTTTGCGGGGAAAAGGTTTAACACCTACCCATGAAGGTAGCGGAGGGGGACACCCGGTCGCCACGATGAGGTCGTCCGCAGTCGATCGCGCCTCGCTCGTCCGCCGCGGGCGAGGGTCTGTCGCCGAGAGGGAGCTGCGTCAGGGCGCTGGACGGCCCGTGGTCAAAGGGGTCCTCCAGGGCCAGGGACCCCCCACTGCAGCACAGGGACCCCCCACTGCAGCACAGGGAACCCTCGCTACAGGCCAGGGACCCCTCGCTACAGGCCAGGGACCCCTCGCTACAGGCCAGGGACCCCCCGCTACAGGCCAGGGACCCCCCGCTACACGCCAGGGACCCCCCGCTACACGCCAGGGACCCCCCGCTACAGGCCAGGGACCCCCTGCTGCACGCCATATAGTAGTCCCTCCTCCTGGTCAGGCTGCTGCTGTGGGAGTCGATGCACTGATCCATGATGGAACGGCCTAGAAATGGAAGGCAAATATACTGAATATTTACCACTTAACACTTAGGATGTAAAAATACTGTATGTATTGTCTTTTAGTCTGTAGTTGCTGAACATTAACTACATTAATTATATATAAATATGTATTGTCTCTAGTCTGTAGTTGCTGAACATTACTACATTAATTATATATAAATATGTATTGTCTCTAGTCTGTAGTTGATGAACATTACTACATTAATTATATATAAATATGTATTGTCTTTTAGTCTGTAGTTGCTGAACATTAACTACATTAATTATATATAAATATGTATTGTCTTTAGTCTGTAGTTGCTGAACATTACTACATTAATTATATATAAATATGTATTGTCTTTAGTCTGTAGTTGCTGAACATTACTACATTAATTATATATAAATATGTATTGTCTCTAGTCTGTAGTTACTGAACATTAACTACATTAATTACATATAAATATGTATTGTCTTTAGTCTGTAGTGGCTGAACATTAACTACATTAATTATATATAAATATGTATTGTCTCTAGTCTGTAGTTGCTGAATATTACTGCATTAATTACATATAAATATGTATTGTCTTTAGTCTGTAGTTGCTGAACATTAACTACATTAATTATATATAAATATGTATTGTCTCTAGTCTGTAGTTGCTGAACATTAACTACATTAATTATATATAAATATGTATTGTCTTTAGTCTGTAGTTACTGAACATTAACTACATTAATTATATATAAATATGTATTGTCTCTAGTCTGTAGTTGCTGAACATTAACTACATTAATTATATATAAATATGTATTGTCTTTAGTCTGTAGTTGCTGAACATTAACTACATTAATTATATATAAATATGTATTGTCTTTAGTCTGTAGTTGCTGAACATTAACTACATTAATTATATATAAATATGTATTGTCTTTAGTCTGTAGTTGCTGAACATTAACTACATTAATTATATATAAATATGTATTGTCTCTAGTCTGTAGTTGCTGAACATTAACTACGTTCAAAATGTGTCACCTGGAGCCATAACTACTGTGTCTTTAAACAGACAACATCAAAGTGCTTTAAAGACTTAAACCTCTTTAAGTCTCTTGTAGCAAAAACACAAGAGTAACTAAAATGAACTGGACAGACAACTAGTCATGGTGTTTCTGAACTGGACAGACAACTAGTCATGGTGTTTCTGAACTGGACAGACAACTAGTCATGGTGTTTCTGAACTGGACAGACAACTAGTCATGGTGTTTCTGAACTGGACAGACAACTAGTCATGGTGTTTCTGAACTGGACAGACAACTAGTCATGGTGTTTCTGAACTGGACAGACAACTAGTCATGGTGTTTCTGACGTTTCAGGTCACTGCAACCCCACTGAGCCAATGAACCCATTTAGACCTGAGGCCGATTCTAAGAAAAAAAAGGCTTCTAAATCCTAACAGTTTTCTGAAAAACCGTATGTTTCTATGTCAGTGGTGGTCAACCATTTTCATGAGTTAAAACGTTCGCTCTGAAAGACTATAATATATTCAAAGATTTGCGCCACAGTTTCACAATAAAACAAATAGCTCATACAGGCTCGTAGCGCGGCACTAGATCTGCTATTTTTTTTCCCAACAGCTGAAAGTAAAACATAATGCTTAAGTTAAAACACCAAAAGGGGTTCCCTTCCCTCACGTCCCGGTTGGGTTTTAAGTGAAATGAAGTGTGCAGACCTGTGAAGCTGCCGGGAGGCTCTGCCTCTGAGGCGCACATGTTGTCCGTACGCAGCAGGGAGCCGAAGGGTCCTTGGTAGTGGCAGATCAGGGGGTCCATCGACGCCTCCAGGTCCGATTCACTCCCCGTGTCCAACTGGCACAGACCTGTGAGGAGGAAAACCAGGTTTCTGTCAGGACAGGACAGGGGTGGGCAACTTTGACAATAGAGAGAGCCACTATAGTTCCACACTCACTCCAGAGGATCTCTATAGTTCCACACTCACTCCAGAGGGCCACTATAGTTCCACACTCACTCCAGAGGGCCACTATAGTTCCACACTCACTCCAGAGGGCCACTATAGTTCCACACTCACTCCAGAGAGCCACTATAGTTCCACACTCACTCCAGAGGATCTCTATAGTTCCACACTCACTCCAGAGGGCCACTATAGTTCCACACTCACTCCAGAGGATCTCTATAGTTCCACACTCACTCCAGAGGGCCACTATAGTTCCACACTCACTCCAGAGGGCGACTATAGTTCCACACTCACTCCAGAGGGAGGGCCACTATAGTTCCACATTCACTCCATAGGGCCACTATAGTTCCACACTCACTCCAGAGGGCCGGTATAGTTCCACACTCACTCCAGAGGGCCACTATAGTTCCACACTCACTCCAGAGGGCCACTATAGTTCCACACTCACTCCAGAGGGCCACTATAGTTCCACACTCACTCCAGAGGGCCACTATAGTTCCACACTCACTCCAGAGGGCCGGTATAGTTCCACACTCACTCCAGAGGGCCGGTATAGTTCCACACTCACTCCAGAGGGCCGGTATAGTTCCACACTCACTCCAGAGGGCCACTATAGTTCCACACTCACTCCAGAGGGCCGGTATAGTTCCACACTCACTCCAGAGGGCCACTATAGTTCCACACTCACTCCAGAGGGCCACTATAGTTCCACACTCACTCCAGAGGGCCGGTATAGTTCCACACTCACTCCAGAGGGCCACCGGAGGTATGATTACTTCTCAAAAAAACACAATCTTTTGTTAGAATTGGAACCGCCGCTCCCAGCCTGTAGAGCGGTGCGCTCTGTTATGTTCCGTCTTTTGATTCATCATTATTTAATAGGACGGAGACCTCCGTCTTGGGCGGCCGGAGTGGTAACGCACAACACCCTCTCGTGTAATATTATATCATACAGGCTGTGCAGGTAGACCACTAAAATCTGATGATATTTAGTTGACTAAAGTCTGATGAAATGTAGTCCCTGGGGGGGATTGTGGGTTTATAACGCACCGCTCGTCACGTCCCGGGGCTGCAGGTAGAGGGCGCTGATGGACGACGACATGTAGTGATGGATGCTGCTCGTCTCCGAGGGAAGGTAGCCGTCCTGGCGCTCAGCCAGCGTTCCCTGAGACGACAGGAAGCTGGGAATGTCTAGCGGGAGGTTGGTCTCATCTGGAAACACAACAAACATGAGATGAGGAATGTCTAGCGGGAGGTTGGTCTCATCTGGAAACACAACAAACATGAGATGAGGAATTTCTAGCGGGAGGTTGGTCTCATCTGGAAACACAACAAACATGAGATGAGGAATGTCTAGCGGGAGGTTGGTCTCATCTGGAAACACAACAAACATGAGATGAGGAATGTCTAGCGGGAGGTTGGTCTCATCTGGAAACACAACAAACATAAGATGAGGAATGTCTCCCGACCAGGGGGTATGAGTACAGAGACTCAACTTGACTCCCCAAGTAGAGCGCGCCTTCACCTAGAACGCTTTTGTTGTTCTACTTTCACTTTAAGGCACAACAACAAGAGCTGCTCTTCTTTGCTCATGTTGCACACCTACTACCGCCCCCCTATGCGGGGCGTCCAAAGAGTTATGTGTACGCTAAAAGCGGTTGTTTTTCTCACCGGTGTTGGCGACGCTGCAGTCCTCGCTGCGTCTCCGTGTGTGGTAAATGATGACCACCCACACCAGCGAGGTTCCCACCACGCAACAGACCACCGCGATGACCACCATGCCCACCGTGGACCAGCCGTCTGACGAGGAGGAGGAGGAGGAGGGGACCCCCGAAGACCCCCCACCGCCGCCGCCGCCGGCACCCTGCCAATGTTACACACAATGTTACGTAACGATGACCACCATGCCCACCGTGGACCAGCCGTCTGACGAGGAGGAGGAGGAGGGGACCCCCGAAGACCCCCCACCGCCGCCGCCGCCGGCACCCTGCCAATGTTACACACAATGTTACGTAACGATGACCACCATGCCCACCATGGACCAGCCGTCTGACGAGGAGGAGGAGGAGGGGACCCCCGAAGACCCCCCCCCCACACACACCGCCGCGGGCAACCTGCCAATGTTACAATGTTAGAGAACATGCAGTTCCATTTGGCAGTACCTGTGTTTTGGTATTGACAGTAATTAGCCCACGGACCTAACCTGACGCTGCCAGATCCAAAAAGCTTGCTACACAAATGTGTTTCACAGCTTATTTGGATCTGGGATCTCGGGAGCCAATTCGATGACGTAACCTTTTTTTCAAGATACTTGGTAGATGATTGGATGGGACCGTCTGTCTATCACCGTGTGGGCGTGCAAACACAACCAATCATATTGACGTGTCTGTATAGCTTCACATCCGGTTTCGCACATATCCCGCCCTTAGCTCACGCTGATTGGTTCGGTACGAAGCAGATCTGACTCAGGGCTCAACTCCGTCAGAGATCCCAGATGAGTGTTGTGTTGGGGAATATGTTTCCCCAATACCGCCCTCATCTGGCAGCGTCAGGTTACCACGGACCACCCTTTGGAAAGATATGCCAGGGACCCCCATGAGAGAAGTTCTTTTTTTTTACCCCCAGTTTGACATGCATTAGTCTACGAACGTCCCATTTAATGGCATTTCTATCTCTGGGACCCCCAGAGAACGTGTCCTTACGAGAGAGGAGGAGGAGGAGGAGGAGGAGTCGAGACAGTTGGCGTTGGGCAGCACGGTGAGCCTGACGTGCCCGCGCTCCGTGCCGAGCGCGTTGGACATCTGGCAGGTGTAGGTGCCGGCGTCGCTCTCCGCCGCCTCCACCACGATCAGCAGCTGGTTGGCCGCGGCGAAGAAGTGCCTCTCGGTGGCCAGCAGGGGGCCGTGGTCCTTGGTCCAGTCCAGGCGTGGCGGGGGGCTGCCGCGCGCGATGCACTGCAGCACCGCCGTCTCGCCGCGCGCCACCGTGCGGTCCGCCAGGGGGCGCAGGAAGGAGGGGGTCTCTGTGGGGTGGGGGGTGGGGGGGGACAGACGGAGTATGGTTAACACTTCAATTGACCAAAACGGAGATCACCGTCTTTTAAAAGGGGTGTTTCACTTTAAAAAATCATCGTCTACTTCACTGGCTTATATGTGAACAGTACACACCCCCGGACACTATTTAAGTTGTTCGATTCAGGTTACACTGCGTAAAAAGAGGAGTCAACGCGCGGTGCAGTTGTGTTCTCACCTAGGACGGATAGCGTAGCGTTAGCCGCTACGCTCCCGGCCGTGTTCTGCGCGGTGCAGCTGTGTTCTCACCTAGGACGGTTAGCGTAGCGTTAGCCGCTACGCTGCCGGCCGTGTTCTGCGCGGTGCAGTTGTGTTCTCACCTAGGACGGTTAGCGTAGCGTTAGCCGCTACGCTGCCGGCCGTGTTCTGCGCGGTGCAGCTGTGTTCTCACCTAGGACGGTTAGCGTAGCGTTAGCTGCTACGCTCCCGGCCGTGTTCTGCGCGGTGCAGCTGTAGACGCCCGTGTCCTCGGCCGTCACGTCCACGATGAAGAACACGTCGTCCTCGGGCATGACGTGCATGCGGCGCTCCCGCGCGGCGGGGAAGTCCGTGCCGCCGTCCTTCTGCCAGGCGATCTGAGGGGACGGGTGGCCCCGCGCCGCACACTCCAGCCTGGCGGTGGCGCCAGAGCGCACGCTCAGGTCCGTGGGAGTCTTGGTGAAGGACGGCAGGACTGCGGGAATAAAAGATAAAATAATAAAAACACACAAGGAGATAAAACAATATGTGTTGATTTTGACGGCAAATTTATGTTTAGTTTCAGTCATAGTCCATTGAATAAAATTCACTTTAGTGATATTTTAGTCACCATTTTAAATGGTTAGGGTACAGCCATCACAGAGAGATTTAAACAAGTGATTAGATTAGCTGGTAGAGGCTAGAGCAGACAGACAGACAGACAGACAGACAGACAGACAGACAGACAGACAGACAGACAGACAGACAGACAGACAGACAGACAGACAGACAGACAGACAGACAGACAGACAGACAGACAGACAGACGTACTGTTGACGGTGAGCTTGGCCTTGGTGGAGTAGGAGGATCCAAAGTGGTTGGAGATCACACACTGGTATCTGCCCTCGCTGGAGAACTCCACGTGTCGGAGCTGGAGGGTGGTGGTGTACTCCGTCAGCCCCGCCTCCACTCCGGGGCCCCCCTGGGCCCCCAACAGGGGGTGGGCCTGGTCAAGGACCTCCCCTCCGGGCCCCAAGTGGGCCTGGTTGTGGGGCTGCTCTTCAGTCTCCAAGTGGGCCTGGCTGTGGGGCTGCTCTTCAGTCTCCAAGTGGGCCTGGCTGTGGGGATCCCGTCCGGTCCCCAGCTGGGTCCCCAAGTGGGCCCCCTGGTCGAGGACCTCCTGGGCCCCCCGCCGCCGCAGCAGGGGGGGGTGGGCCCCCTGGTGGAGGACCTCCCCTCCTCCACCGCCTCCGGCCCTGAGGTGGGCCTCGTTGTGCACCTCTGCGTCGTCCAGCGCCTCGTTGTCCTTCTTCCAGGCGAAGGTCATGGGCGAGTCGCTGGAGCTGGCGGCCGTGCAGACCAGGGTGACGTTGGTGCCGCGGACCGCCGCCTGGCTCTGAGGCTGCAGCGTGATCTGAGGCTGGGGGAAGTCGTCTGGAAGGACATATATATATATATATACGGTTCAGGTTCATTCATTTGTTTGTTTGTCCCCCGTGGGGCGATTTGGTTTACACAGCAAGGCATAAACACAGGCAGGTAACATGACACACAAAAACACAGTAAAAAAGGCACATAGTACACATAGAACAGTAAACAGGATGGCAGTTCGAGGTATCAGTGTAACATTATAATTCATAACATTTTCAGAACAGTTGCATAAATAATTCATACAAGCGAGTCAGGTGACAAGTTACCTCCTCCTCCTCTTATCGGCATTTAGAGCCTGGATAGCTACAGGCACGAAGGAGAACTTATACCCTGTTGCTTTTGGGCCCCTGGAACCTTTAGGCGAAGGCCAGAAGGAAGCAGCTCGAACTCAGAGCTGAGGGGATGGGAGTTGCCCGTACAAATGGACGTGGCTTTAATCTTAAGCACCTGCTTTTTAGAAATTAGGGGGTCCCAGAGATAGAAATGCCATTAAATGGGGGCCCGTAGACTAATGCATGTCAAACTGGGGGTCCTTGAAATTAAACAGGTTGAGAACCTCTGCTCTAGAACACACGAGGCATGCGTCCCATGAAATGGAATGTAAGGTGAAAAATCAGACCTGTCTGAAGTGAGTGGTGCTGTACTGTACTGTACTGTACTGTACTGTACTGTCTGTCTGTGTTTTCTTCTGTGCAACAGTGACACTTGGCGGTGAACGAACGCTATAAAGGTATTTTCGTGCTCGGACACAGCCAGGGACCCAGTGACAGACCCAGGGACACACATAGCTGTCTATAGGAGTGTATTGCACCACTCAAAAAGCACCAGTGAATTATATCGCTAGTTCCCAGTGCCACCACACGCGTTCACTTTAAAAGAAGGGTTTTACACACACACACGCACACACACACACACACACACACACACACACACGCACACACACACACACACACACACACACACACACACACACACACACACACACACACACACACACACACACACACACACACACACACACACACACACACACACACACACACACACACACACACACACACACACACACACACACACACACACACACACACACACACACACACACACACACACACACACACACACACACACACACACACACACACACACACAGTTCATAAATGGAAAACCTGCCACGGATAAATGGAGGAATGGCTGTGTTTTAACAAGGAAAGCAGTATAAGGCTAGTGTGAAATGGAATGTGTGTGTGCGTGCGTGCGTGCGTGCGTGCGTGTGTGCGTGTGTGCGTGTGTGCGTGCGTGTGTGCGGACGGCTCACCACACACAAACTCCTCTGGGCCGACATGGAACACACTCTTGCCCTTCAGCGCGGGGGGGTGGGCACAGCTGGCGTTGACGAGGGGCAGGAAGGCCTGCTCCGATGCCCACACGGGCATCCACTTGATCTGACAGTCACACAGCAGACTGGAGGTGGTCAGGACGCTGCATGGGAGGACAGGGGTGGTTTAGTTTTAGTCATAGTTTTAGTCACACAGCAGACTGGAGGTGGTCAGGACGCTGCATGGGAGGACAGGGGTGGTTTAGTTTTAGTCATAGTTTTAGTCACACAGCAGACTGGAGGTGGTCAGGACGCTGCATGGGAGGACAGGGGTGGTTTAGTTTTAGTCACACAGCAGACTGGAGGTGGTCAGGACGCTGCATGGGAGGACAGGGGTGGTTTAGTTTTAGTCATAGTTTTAGTCACACAGCAGACTGGAGGTGGTCAGGACGCTGCATGGGAGGACAGGGGTGGTTTAGTTTTAGTCATAGTTTTAGTCACACAGCAGACTGGAGGTGGTCAGGACGCTGCATGGGAGGACAGGGGTGGTTTAGTTTTAGTCATAGTTTTAGTCACACAGCAGACTGGAGGTGGTCAGGACGCTGCATGGGAGGACAGGGGTGGTTTAGTTTTAGTCACACAGCAGACTGGAGGTGGTCAGGACGCTGCATGGGAGGACAGGGGTGGTTTAGTTTTAGTCACACAGCAGACTGGAGGTGGTCAGGACGCTGCATGGGAGGACAGCGGTGGTTTTAGTCATAGTTGAGTCATAGTCGAGTACACAAATGTACTCAAGGTGCCAAAGAAAAAAACCGAAAAGTTAAATTTTGTTCCGTTTCATGTTTTAGTATAACTTGATATACGTATAGGTTCTCTGTATTGTCCCCAGGTCAAATAAACATATTACCGTACGTGGAGTACTGAGTATACAAATGTAGAAGGTTTCAGGATGGTGACTTACAACTAGTTTAGTTCAAAGTTTAGTTTAGTTTAAAGTTGACTTACAGCTCCTCCAGCTTCTTCATCTGGGAGAAGGAGTTCCCCTGGACAGACATGATGGCATTGTGACTCAAATCACTGAGGGGAGAGAGAGAGAGAGAGAGAGAGAGAGAGAGAGAGAGGTTAGATTAAATATCTGGGAGAAGGAATCCCCCACGATTTCTCATTTACGATTTCTCATTTACGATTTCTCTCATTTCTCATTTTACGATTTCTCATTTACGATTTCTCTCATTTCTCATTTTACGATTTCTCATTTACGATTTCTCATTTACGATTTCTCATTTACGAATTCTCATTTCATGTGAGGGTCACTTACAGGTGCTCCAGGGTCAAGGGTACTTACAGGTGCTCCAGTGTGTCCAGACCGGAGAAGGACTTCTTGGTGACGGAACGGATCTGATTCCCCTGCAGAAACCTGGGAACGGACAGTGCTTATGTTAGCATTATGTTAGCATTATGTTACAGGGAACGGACAGTGCTTATGTTAGCATTATGTTACAGGGAACGGACAGAGTGCTTATGTTAGCATTATGTTACAGGGAACGGACAGAGTGCTTATGTTAGCATTATGTTACAGGGAACGGACAGAGTGTTTATGTTAGCATTATGTTACAGGGAACGGACAGAGTGTTTATGTTAGCATTATGTTACAGGGAACGGACAGAGTGCTTATGTTAGCATTATGTTACAGGGAACGGACAGAGTGTTTATGTTAGCATTATGTTGGTCATGAGACAAAAATCTAATGACATTTAGTCAACTAAAATAGGTGACTAAAAAGTGACTAAAACCAAATTAAAACTATTCAAGAGACTATAAAATGACTAAAACTAAGATCTAAATGTTGCCGTCAGAAGGATGAGGCCTCACAGTCTCCGGAGCTTGTCCAGAGCAGAGAAGGGTCCGTTCATGTCCTCGATGGTCCAGCTGATCTCGTTATTCTGCAGATCCCTTTTCCCAACAGAAACAAAACACAGACCGACCGCGTCGTTAACAAAACATCCACACCCAGAAAACAGCTGCGTCTGCGATGTTAATAAAAACTGTGGTGTGGTTTCGCATTTCGTGTGAAGCGGGGGGAGTGGGGGGGTGACTAATTTCTCCTTTTCTCTCTCTCTTACGATTTCTCATTTACGATTTATCTTTTACGATGACTCATTTTACGATTTCTCATTTTACGATTTCTCATTTTACGATTTCTCATTTTACGATTTCTCATTTACGATTTCTCATTTTACGATTTCTCATTTTACGATTTCTCATTTCTCATTTACGATTTCTCATTGTACGATTTCTCATTTTACGATTTCTCATTTACGATTTCTCATTTTACGATTTCTCATTGTACGATTTCTCATTTTACGATTTCTCATTTTACGATTTCTCATTTCTCATTTACGATTTATCTTTTACGATTACTCATTTTACGATTTCTCATTTTACGATTACTCATTTTACGATTTCTCATTTACGATTTCTCATTTACGATTTCTCATTTTACGATTTCTCATTTCTCATTTACGATTTCTCATTTTACGATTTCTCATTGTACGATTTCTCATTTTACGATTTCTCATTTACGATTTCTCATTTTACGATTTCTCATTTACGATTTCTCATTTTACGATTTCTCATTTTACGATTTCTCATTTACGATTTCTCTTTTTCGCATTTCGTGTGAAGCGGGGGGGAGTGGGGGGGTGACTAAATTCTCCTTTTCTCTTTTTTCTTTCTTCCTTTTTCCCCTTTTTTGAGGGACTCTGCACGTCTGTAATAGTTGTTTTTTTGAGGGACTCTGCACGTCTGTAATAGTTGTTTTTTTGAGGGACTCTGCACGTCTGTAATAGTTGTTTTTTTGAGGGACTCTGCACGTCTGTAATAGTTGTTCTTTTTGAGGGACTCTGCACGTCTGTAATAGTTGTTTTTTTGAGGGACTCTGCACGTCTGTAATAGTTGTTCTTTGAGGGACTCTGCACGTCTGTAATAGTTGTTTTTTTGAGGGACTCTGCACGTCTGTAATAGTTGTTCTTTGAGGGACTCTGCACGTCTGTAATAGTTGTTCTTTGAGGGACTCTGCACGTCTGTAATAGTTGTTTTTTTGAGGGACTCTGCACGTCTGTAATAGTTGTTCTTTGAGGGACTCTGCACGTCTGTAATAGTTGTTTTTTTGAGGGACTATGCACGTCTGTAATAGTTGTTTTTTTGAGGGACTCTGCACGTCTGTAATAGTTGTTCTTTGAGGGACTCTGCACGTCTGTAATAGTTGTTTTTTTGAGGGACTCTGCACGTCTGTAATAGTTGTTCTTTGAGGGACTCTGCACGTCTGTAATAGTTGTTTTTTTGAGGGACTCTGCACGTCTGTAATAGTTGTTTTTTTGAGGGACTCTGCACGTCTGTAATAGTTGTTCTTTGAGGGACTCTGCACGTCTGTAATAGTTGTTTTTTTGAGGGACTCTGCACGTCTGTAATAGTTGTTTTTTTGAGGGACTCTGCACGTCTGTAATAGTTGTTCTTTGAGGGACTCTGCACGTCTGTAATAGTTGTTTTTTTCTACTTCCTGTTATGACCTCATCTGAGAGAGTATATCATAAACACATGGTCTAATTGGTGCATTCTATCCGTCAAAGCAGCCATCAGCCAATACATTTCCTCCGTCTAGAGGTCAGGTTAGGTTCGTATTATATTGTGGTCACTTAATAAAGGTATGTTTCAGATTACACACACATGTATGCATAGAGGCGTTACCTTTAATCCACCAGACACTGAACCATATCTTTATTACGTCACCATCGAGAGCCAGCATGTGAAAATAATAGCGAGGCGATCTCATAGCGATATCAAACGCCTTCAGACGGGTACACTCGTCCTCCGCCGCCTCGCGTTATCAATTCATCAATCAGGACGAGTATTCATTCCCGTTGACGGCACCAAGTGTGTTAATGTCCGTGACTCACAGCGTGTGGAGGTTGGCGAGGCCTCGTAGCGCTCCGTCAGTGTGTTAATGTCTGTGACTCACAGCGTGTGGAGGTTGGCGAGGCCTCGTAGCGCTCCGTCAGTGTGTCAATGTCTGTGACTCACAGCGTGTGGAGGTTGGCGAGGCCTCGTAGCGCTCCGTCAGTGTGTTAATGTCTGTGACTCACAGCGTGTGGAGGTTGGCGAGGCCTCGTAGCGCTCCGTCAGTGTGTTAATGTCTGTGACTCACAGCGTGTGGAAGTTGGCGAGGCCTCGTAGCGCTCCGTCAGTGTGTTAATGTCTGTGACTCACAGCGTGTGGAGGTTGGCGAGGCCTCGTAGCGCTCCGTCAGTGTGTTAATGTCTGTGACTCACAGCGTGTGGAGGTTGGCGAGGCCTCGTAGCGCTCCGTCAGTGTGTTAATGTCTGTGACTCACAGCGTGTGGAGGTTGGCGAGGCCTCGTAGCGCTCCGTCAGTGTGTTAATGTCTGTGACTCACAGCGTGTGGAGGTTGGCGAGGCCTCGTAACGCTCCGTCAGTGTGTTAATGTCTGTGACTCACAGCGTGTGGAGGTTGGCGAGGCCTCGTAGCGCTCCGTCAGTGTGTTAATGTCTGTGACTCACAGCGTGTGGAGGTTGGCGAGGCCTCGTAGCGCTCCGTCAGTGTGTTAATGTCTGTGACTCACAGCGTGTGGAGGTTGGCGAGGCCTCGTAGCGCTCCGTCAGTGTGTTAATGTCTGTGACTCACAGCGTGTGGAGGTTGGCGAGGCCTCGTAGCGCTCCGTCAGTGTGTTAATGTCTGTGACTCACAGCGTGTGGAGGTTGGTGAGGCCTCGGAACGCTCCGTCCGCGATGAAGCTAACGCGGTTGTTAGCTACGTGAAGCTCGTCCAGAACGCCCAGACCCAGGAAGATGTTCTCCTCCAGTCTGGAGAGGTGGTTGGAGGACAGATCCCTACAGGAGACAGAGACACAGACAGAGAGGTGGTTGGAGGACAGATCCCTACAGGAGACAGAGACACAGACAGAGAGGTGGTTGGAGGACAGATCCCTACAGGAGACACAGAGAGACAGACAGAGAGGTCGTTGGAGGACAGATCCCTACAGGAGACAGAAACACAGACAGAGAGGTGGTTGGAGGACAGATCTCTACAGGAGACAGAGACACAGACAGAGAGGTGGTTGGAGGACAGATCTCTACAGGAGACAGAAACACAGACAGAGAGGTGGTTGGAGGACAGATCTCTACAGGAGACAGAAACACAGACAGAGAGGTGGTTGGAGGACAGATCTCTACAGGAGAGACAGAGAGAGAGAGAGAGAGACACTCACAGCTCACTGAGTTTCTGGCAGCACTCCCAGGCGTCAGGTCGGATGCGTGCGATACCGTTGTTGGCAAGGTGGAGGCGCTGCAGCGTCAGCAGGCCGTACAGACATCCTTTACTGACCTCTGTCACGTTGTTGTGGTCCAGCTGTCTGGAGAGAGAGAGAGAGAGAGAGAGAGAGAGAGACATAGAGACAGAGAGAGAGAGCCTTTACTACAAGCTCAGAGTGCCGTGCTATACGAGCTTGTAGATCTGCTATTTTTGAAAAGTCGTAAAACTGTGGTGCAAATATTTAAGTGTAAGACATCTTTTTTTGAGGTTTGGGTTGTGTAGTTACCTTGCTGGACAAGAAATGTGGACAAGAAATAAAAAAATAATTGCTCCAGTGATTAGAAATTGATAATTCAGAAGGAACGTACAGGGTCTCCATGGTGCCCAGGCCCCAGAAGGCTCCGTCCATCAGGCGGTTGAGGCCGTTCCTCTGCATCTTCAGCGAGCGCAGCGCGCGGAGGCCGTGGAACGTCAGTCCCTCCACCCGGCGGACCCGGTTCCTGCTCAGGTCCCTGAGAGAGAGAGACACACACAACACATCAGAGCGTCAAGACCTCCCCCCTGAGACACACACACACACACACACACACACACACACCAGAGCGTCAAGACCTCCCCCCTGAGACACACACACACACACACCAGAGCGTCAAGACCTCCCCCCTGACACACACACACACACACACACACACATCAGACGGTCAAGACCTCCCCCCTGAGACACACACACACACACACACACACACACACACACACACACACACACACACACACCAGAGCGTCAAGAACTCCCCCCTGAGACACACACACACACACACACACACACACACACATCAGACGGTCAAGACCTCCCCCCTGAGACACACACACACACACACACACACACAACACATCAGAGCGTCAAGACCTCCCCCCTGAGAGACACACACACACACACAACACATCAGAGCGTCAAGACCTCCACCCAGAGAGACACACACACACACACACACATCAGAGCTTCAAAACCAAATGTAGAAAGAAAAGGTGGGTGTAGCTGGGTGGTAGGGGGTGTAGGTGGGTGTAGGTGTGTGGTAGGGGGTGTAGGTGGGTGCTAGGGGGTGTAGATGTGTGGTAGGGGGTGTAGGTGGGTGCTAGGGGGTGTAGCTGGGTGGTAGGGGGTGTAGATGTGTGGTAGGGGGTGTAGGTGGGTGCTAGGGGGTGTAGGTGTGTGGTAGGGGGTGTAGATGGGTGGTAGGGGGTGTAGATGTGTGGTAGGGGGTGTAGATGTGTGGTAGGGGGTGTAGATGTGTGGTAGGGGGTGTAGATGGGTGCTAGGGGGTGTAGATGTGTGGTAGGGGGTGTAGATGTGTGGTAGGGGGTGTAGGTGTGTGGTAGGGGGTGTAGATGTGTGGTAGGGGGTGTGGATGTGTGGTAGGGGGTGTAGATGTGTGGTAGGGGGTGTAGGTGGGTGCTAGGGGGTGTAGGTGTGTGGTAGGGGGTGTAGATGTGTGGTAGGGGGTGTAGATGTGTGGTAGGGGGTGTGGATGTGTGGTAGGGGGTGTAGGTGTGTGGTAGGGGGTGTAGATGTGTGGTAGGGGGTGTAGGTGCTATACGGACAGCGTCTGCAGGGCGTTCAGGGTGAAGATCTTAGCGGGGAGGGCAGACAGTCGGTTCCGGTCCAGCCGGAGCACCTCCAGACTGGAGGACAGGTTGACGAAGCATCCGGGCTCCAGAGACGACACGCGGTTGTTGTTGAGGAAGCTGGACGGAGGAGGGAGGACGAGAAGAACCACTTTACAAAAAAACTCATTCAGCCAGGCCAGCAGGGGGCGCCGATAGTTCAGCAACCAACACCGCTCAGCGTTCACCACCGTTCTATTTGGCTGTAGAAGGAGACGGCCTCCTCCTCCTCTATCGACAACAACGATGGCGAAGGTGGCAGCGTCGATCAGATTAATCACCAGCTAAGAGTCTTTAGAAGCGTTCATATTAGATGTGCGGTCACGGGGGAAGAGCTATTGAGCCACTGAACACGTTTAGTCGCTTTATTTATCCAGCGCCATTTGAAATGGAATACTCTTAACCCATTCTGAACGGGAAACCATTTTGGTGTCGTGCTTTAGCTATTGAAAAATAGCAGATCTACAAGCTATCTACTATTTTTGAAAAATCGAAGAACGACTGACATCCACAACCTTGCTCTTTTTCCAATGCATCGAGGCTGAAGGGGAAGCAATGGAACACGGAGCTGCCACTCGAGGGGAGCTTTGATTAGCGGTGAGCCAACGTTTATAGTTTTATCATTAATTAGAGCGCTAATTAACACGTTAAAGACGTCGTTGGGCGGTGCGGGATCTCATTAAAAAGACGTTAAAGCTAACTAACTACAGTAGCGCCCCTCAAAGAGTCAATACATTCTGGGTGTCGAGACTCACAGGTTCTTGAGCGACAGCGCTGGGAAGGAGTCGGCCTTGAGGTCCACTATGTGGTTGTAGCTCAGGTCCAGAGTCTCCAACGCCAGCATGGAGCTGAGACGCTCCGGAGAGATCACCCAGATCCTGTTGTTTGCTCTGAAAACACACACACACACACACACACAAATAGCGTTTGTTTGACCAGTTTGAACAGTCTGGGAGCAACGGAAGCTCTGATCACGAGTAAAATATAAATGCTTCCGTCGTACAGTCTGGGAGCAACGGAAGCTCTGATCACGAGTAAAATAGAAATGCTTCCGTCATACAGTCTGGAGCGACGGAAGCTCTGATCACGAGTAAAATATAAATGCTTCCATCATACAGTCTGGAGCGACGGAAGCTCTGATCACGAGTAAAATATAAATGCTTCCGTCGTACAGTCTGGGAGCAACGGAAGCTCTGATCATGAGTAAAATATAAATGCTTCCGTCGGAACAGTCTGGAGCAACGGAAGCTCTGATCATGAGTAAAATATAAATGCTTCCGTCGTACAGTCTGGAGCAACGGAAGCTCTGATCATGAGTAAAATATAAATGCTTCCGTCGTACAGTCTGGAGCAACTGAAGCTCTGATCATGAGTAAAATATAAATGCTTCCGTCATACAGTCTCGAGCAACGGAAGCTCTGATCATGAGTAAAATATAAATGCTTCCGTCATACAGTCTGGAGCAACGGAAGCTCTGATCATGAGTAAAATATAAATGCTTCCGTCATACAGTCTGGAGCAACGGAAGCTCTGATCACGAGTAAAATATAAATATATATCTTCCCGGCACCCCGAGCTTCAATTTTGAAAGAAATCCCGGCACTGATAGCGTTGCCGTTTTCACTTCGATATACTTCGTTTCTTGAAATTAAAATCGATTTTTCGATGCAGTTGTTATATCGTTACACCCCTACTATATACAGTAGCATTTGGATATTGTGGAATAGTTGTGTGTGTTGGGGGCAGACTGTGTGTGTGTGTGTGTGTGTGTGTGCAACAGGTCAGACACAGCCGTTTGGCTTCAGGTTCTGGACGTGTTATTTAGTTTATAAGGTAATTTAACTAACGAGGTATTTAAAAAAAAAAGAAGAAAACAACCTGCCAATTACTAGAGGCTGATGAATGCCATTCCCTCAGTGAGAACACACACACACACACACACACAGCGCTTGTGTTCTAAACAGTGGCTGCACAGTGCCCTCTTTGTGCACGGGGAGGAGTTGCCAGGTCGGGCGGGAGAAACAAGTGAGTCAGGTCTATGAAAACAAGCCCAAACAGAAGCGTAACATCATCGTCTCTTTTCAAAGAAATCTCTCTCTCGAAAAAAAGAAGTGACAAATGTGGAATATTCTTTTGAAAAAATTACAATTTAGGCATTTATCAGAAGTTCTTAATCCAGAGCAATTTACAGTAAGCATACATTATATATATATATATATATATATATATATATATATATATATATATATATATATATATATAAATTGAACATGGTGGACCCTCTTGTAAACAAGTGAATTGCTTTATGGTTTCGTCCACTCTCAGTTAACAGTCTTTGTATCGAGTTGTGCTTGAAATGTACTGTAATTCTGCAAACTGTTAATACATACTTCAATCAATCAAAAAACATAGAAATCGTCATCTAGGACACTGGTTCCCACAGTACTTCATGTCAAGGACCCCCAAATTGACCCTAATCAGCCCTGCAGACCCCCATTTGAATAGATATGCCAGGGACCCCCATAAGAGAAGATTTTACGGCTCTAGCAGTGATTCTCAACCCGTTTAATTTCAAGGACCCCCAGTTTGACCTGCATTATTCTACGGACCCCCCATTTAATGGCATTTCTATCTCTGGGACCCCCAATGTATATTGTAAAATCAATGTTAATTTAACTGTAACTCTGAGAGTGTATACAAATGTACACTCTCAGAGTTACAGACCCATAAGGGTCCAGGTGGTTCCAAACTGTCATTTAGCTGGGGACCCCCTGGAACTCCCTCAAGGACCCCTGGGGGTCCCCGGAATTTACAGAAAATGAAGCCCACAGGTGCTTATAAAAAGCAGACATGGCAACACAAAGAGAAAGAGAGAGAGAGAGGAATTCCCTCCAATCCACCGACCGGACTACAGGCCTGGTTTTCACTATTCAATGCAATGGTTACAGACCTGAGGACGGTTCTAGAAAATGTCTTCTAAATCCTGACAGTTTTCAGAAAACCCCATGTTTCTATGTTAGTGGTTTAGTGAGTTTTTCATGTCAAAGACTGCAAAAACGTATATGTAATTGGCCGTCGACCCATCTGAAAATATGTTGTTCCATGGACCCCCCCCCCAGAAGCAAATATTTGAGTTAAAAACGTTCGCTCTGAAAGAATATTATATTCTAAGATTTGCGCCACATTTTCACAGGTTTTGAACTGAGAGAAGGGACCGGTCCAATGATCCAGAATACATCTATCTACTGAGAGAAGGGACCAGTCCAATGATGCAGAATACATCTATCTACTGAGAGACGGGACCAGTCCAATGATCCAGAATACATCTATCTACTGAGAGAAGGGACCGGTCCAATGATCCAGAATACATCTATCTACTGAGAGAAGGGACCAGTCCAATGATCCAGAATACATCTATTTACTGAGAGAAGGGACCGGTCCAATGATCCAGAATACATCTATTTACTGAGAGAAGGGACCGGTCCAATGATCCAGAATACATCTATCTACTGAGAGTATTAAGGACCAGTCCAATGATCCAGAATACATCTATCTACTGAGAGAAGGGACCGGTCCAATGATCCAGAATACATCTATCTACTGAGAGAAGGGACCGGTCCAATGATCCAGAATACATCTATCTACTGAGAGTATTAAGGACCGGTCCAATGATCCAGAATACATCTATCTACTGAGAGAAGGGACCGGTCCAATGATCCAGAATACATCTATTTACTGAGAGTATTAAGGACCGGTCCAATGATCCAGAATACATCTATCTACTGAGAGAAGGGACCGGTCCAATGATCCAGAATACATCTATCTACTGAGAGAAGGGACCAGTCCAATGATCCAGAATACATCTATCTACTGAGAGAAGGGACCAGTCCAATGATCCAGAATACATCTATCTACTGAGAGAAGGGACCGGTCCAATGATCCAGAGTACATCTATCTACTGAGAGATTAAGGACCAGTCCAATGATCCAGAATACATCTATCTACTGAGAGAAGGGACCAGTCCAATGATCCAGAATACATCTATCTACTGAGAGAAGGGACCAGTCCAATGATCCAGAATACATCTATCTACTGAGAGAATTAAGGACCAGTCCAATGATCCAGAATACATCTATCTACTGAGAGAAGGGACCAGTCCAATGATCCAGAATACATCTATCTACTGAGAGAAGGGACCAGTCCAATGATCCAGAGTACATCTATCTACTGAGAGATTAAGGACCAGTCCAATGATCCAGAATACATCTATCTACTGAGAGAAGGGACCAGTCCAATGATCCAGAATACATCTATCTACTGAGAGAAGGGACCAGTCCAATGATCCAGAATACATCTATCTACTGAGAGAATTAAGGACCAGTCCAATGATCCAGAATACATCTATCTACTGAGAGAAGGGACCAGTCCAATGATCCAGAATACATCTATCTACTGAGAGAAGGGACCGGTCCAATGATCCAGAATACATCTATCTACTGAGAGAAGGGACCAGTCCAATGATCCAGAATACATCTATCTACTGAGAGAAGGGACCAGTCCAATGATCCAGAATACATCTATCTACTGAGAGAAGGGACCAGTCCAATGATCCAGAATACATCTATCTACTGAGAGAAGGGACCGGTCCAATGATCCAGAATACATTTATCTACTGAGAGACGGGACCGGTCCAATGATCCAGAATACATCTATCTACTGAGAGAAGGGACCAGTCCAATGATCCAGAATACATCTATCTACTGAGAGAATTAAGGACCAGTCCAATGATGCAGAATACATCTATCTACTGAGAGAAGGGACCGGTCCAATGATGCAGAATACATCTATCTACTGAGAGAAGGGACCAGTCCAATGATCCAGAATACATCTATCTACTGAGAGAAGGGACCAGTCCAATGATCCAGAATACATCTATCTACTGAGAGAAGGGACCAGTCCAATGATCCAGAATACATCTATCTACTGAGAGAAGGGACCGGTCCAATGATCCAGAATACATCTATCTACTGAGAGAAGGGACCGGTCCAATGATCCAGAATACATCTATCTACTGAGAGAAGGGACCAGTCCAATGATCCAGAATACATCTATCTACTGAGAGAAGGGACCAGTCCAATGATCCAGAATACATCTATCTACTGAGAGAAGGGACCAGTCCAATGATCCAGAATACATCTATCTACTGAGAGAATTAAGGACCAGTCCAATGATCCAGAATACATCTATCTACTGAGAGAATTAAGGACCAGTCCAATGATCCAGAATACATCTATCTACTGAGAGAAGGGACCAGTCCAATGATCCAGAATGCATCTATCTACTGAGAGAATTAAGGACCAGTCCAATGATCCAGAATACATCTATCTACTGAGAGAAGGGACCAGTCCAATGATCCAGAATACATCTATCTACTGAGAGAAGGGACCAGTCCAATGATCCAGAATACATCTATCTACTGAGAGAAGGGACCAGTCCAATGATCCAGAATACATCTATCTACTGAGAGAAGGGACCGGTCCAATGATCCAGAATACATCTATCTACTGAGAGAAGGGACCGGTCCAATGATCCAGAATACATCTATCTACTGAGAGAAGGGACCAGTCCAATGATCCAGAATACATCTATCTACTGAGAGAAGGGACCAGTCCAATGATCCAGAATACATCTATCTACTGAGAGAAGGGACCAGTCCAATGATCCAGAATACATCTATCTACTGAGAGAAGGGACCAGTCCAATGATCCAGAATACATCTATCTACTGAGAGACGGGACCAGTCCAATGATCCAGAATACATCTATCTACTGAGAGAAGGGACCAGTCCAATGATCCAGAATACATCTATCTACTGAGAGACGGGACCAGTCCAATGATCCAGAATACATCTATCTACTGAGAGAAGGGACCGGTCCAATGATCCAGAATACATCTATCTACTGAGAGAAGGGACCAGTCCAATGATCCAGAATACATCTATCTACTGAGAGACGGGACCAGTCCAATGATCCAGAATACATCTATCTACTGAGAGAAGGGACCAGTCCAATGATCCAGAATACATCTATCTACTGAGAGACGGGACCAGTCCAATGATCCAGAATACATCTATCTACTGAGAGAAGGGACCGGTCCAATGATCCAGAATACATCTATCTACTGAGAGAAGGGACCGGTCCAATGATCCAGAATACATCTATCTACTGAGAGAAGGGACCAGTCCAATGATCCAGAATACATCTATCTACTGAGAGAAGGGACCAGTCCAATGATCCAGAATACATCTATCTACTGAGAGAAGGGACCAGTCCAATGATCCAGAATACATCTATCTACTGAGAGAAGGGACCAGTCCAATGATCCAGAATACATCTATCTACTGAGAGACGGGACCAGTCCAATGATCCAGAATACATCTATCTACTGAGAGAAGGGACCAGTCCAATGATGCAGAATACATCTATCTACTGAGAGAATTAAGGACCAGTCCAATGATCCAGAATACATCTATCTACTGAGAGAAGGGACCAGTCCAATGATCCAGAATGCATCTATCTACTGAGAGAATTAAGGACCAGTCCAATGATCCAGAATACATCTATCTACTGAGAGAAGGGACCAGTCCAATGATCCAGAATACATCTATCTACTGAGAGAAGGGACCAGTCCAATGATCCAGAATACATCTATCTACTGAGAGAAGGGACCAGTCCAATGATCCAGAATACATCTATCTACTGAGAGAAGGGACCGGTCCAATGATCCAGAATACATCTATCTACTGAGAGAAGGGACCGGTCCAATGATCCAGAATACATCTATCTACTGAGAGAAGGGACCAGTCCAATGATCCAGAATACATCTATCTACTGAGAGAAGGGACCAGTCCAATGATCCAGAATACATCCATCTACTGAGAGAAGGGACCAGTCCAATGATCCAGAATACATCTATCTACTGAGAGAAGGGACCAGTCCAATGATCCAGAATACATCTATCTACTGAGAGAAGGGACCGGTCCAATGATCCAGAATACATCTATCTACTGAGAGAAGGGACCGGTCCAATGATCCAGAATACATCTATCTACTGAGAGAAGGGACCAGTCCAATGATCCAGAATACATCTATCTACTGAGAGAAGGGACCAGTCCAATGATCCAGAATACATCTATCTACTGAGAGAAGGGACCAGTCCAATGATCCAGAATACATCTATCTACTGAGAGAATTAAGGACCAGTCCAATGATCCAGAATACATCTATCTACTGAGAGAAGGGACCAGTCCAATGATCCAGAATACATCTATCTACTGAGAGAAGGGACCAGTCCAATGATGCAGAATACATCTATCTACTGAGAGAATTAAGGACCAGTCCAATGATCCAGAATACATCTATCTACTGAGAGAAGGGACCAGTCCAATGATCCAGAATGCATCTATCTACTGAGAGAATTAAGGACCAGTCCAATGATCCAGAATACATCTATCTACTGAGAGAAGGGACCAGTCCAATGATCCAGAATACATCTATCTACTGAGAGAAGGGACCAGTCCAATGATCCAGAATACATCTATCTACTGAGAGAAGGGACCAGTCCAATGATCCAGAATACATCTATCTACTGAGAGAAGGGACCGGTCCAATGATCCAGAATACATCTATCTACTGAGAGAAGGGACCGGTCCAATGATCCAGAATACATCTATCTACTGAGAGAAGGGACCAGTCCAATGATCCAGAATACATCTATCTACTGAGAGAAGGGACCAGTCCAATGATCCAGAATACATCTATCTACTGAGAGAAGGGACCAGTCCAATGATCCAGAATACATCTATCTACTGAGAGAAGGGACCAGTCCAATGATCCAGAATACATCTATCTACTGAGAGACGGGACCAGTCCAATGATCCAGAATACATCTATCTACTGAGAGAAGGGACCAGTCCAATGATCCAGAATACATCTATCTACTGAGAGACGGGACCAGTCCAATGATCCAGAATACATCTATCTACTGAGAGAAGGGACCGGTCCAATGATCCAGAATACATCTATCTACTGAGAGAAGGGACCAGTCCAATGATCCAGAATACATCTATCTACTGAGAGACGGGACCAGTCCAATGATCCAGAATACATCTATCTACTGAGAGAAGGGACCAGTCCAATGATCCAGAATACATCTATCTACTGAGAGACGGGACCAGTCCAATGATCCAGAATACATCTATCTACTGAGAGAAGGGACCGGTCCAATGATCCAGAATACATCTATCTACTGAGAGAAGGGACCAGTCCAATGATCCAGAATACATCTATCTACTGAGAGAAGGGACCAGTCCAATGATCCAGAATACATCTATCTACTGAGAGAAGGGACCAGTCCAATGATCCAGAATACATCTATCTACTGAGAGAAGGGACCAGTCCAATGATCCAGAATACATCTATCTACTGAGAGACGGGACCAGTCCAATGATCCAGAATACATCTATCTACTGAGAGAAGGGACCAGTCCAATGATGCAGAATACATCTATCTACTGAGAGAATTAAGGACCAGTCCAATGATCCAGAATACATCTATCTACTGAGAGAAGGGACCAGTCCAATGATCCAGAATGCATCTATCTACTGAGAGAATTAAGGACCAGTCCAATGATCCAGAATACATCTATCTACTGAGAGAAGGGACCAGTCCAATGATCCAGAATACATCTATCTACTGAGAGAAGGGACCAGTCCAATGATCCAGAATACATCTATCTACTGAGAGAAGGGACCAGTCCAATGATCCAGAATACATCTATCTACTGAGAGAAGGGACCGGTCCAATGATCCAGAATACATCTATCTACTGAGAGAAGGGACCGGTCCAATGATCCAGAATACATCTATCTACTGAGAGAAGGGACCAGTCCAATGATCCAGAATACATCTATCTACTGAGAGAAGGGACCAGTCCAATGATCCAGAATACATCTATCTACTGAGAGAAGGGACCAGTCCAATGATCCAGAATACATCTATCTACTGAGAGAATTAAGGACCAGTCCAATGATCCAGAATACATCTATCTACTGAGAGAATTAAGGACCAGTCCAATGATCCAGAATACATCTATCTACTGAGAGAAGGGACCAGTCCAATGATCCAGAATGCATCTATCTACTGAGAGAATTAAGGACCAGTCCAATGATCCAGAATACATCTATCTACTGAGAGAAGGGACCAGTCCAATGATCCAGAATACATCTATCTACTGAGAGAAGGGACCAGTCCAATGATCCAGAATACATCTATCTACTGAGAGAAGGGACCAGTCCAATGATCCAGAATACATCTATCTACTGAGAGAAGGGACCGGTCCAATGATCCAGAATACAACTATCTACTGAGAGAAGGGACCGGTCCAATGATCCAGAATACATCTATCTACTGAGAGAAGGGACCAGTCCAATGATCCAGAATACATCTATCTACTGAGAGAAGGGACCAGTCCAATGATCCAGAATACATCTATCTACTGAGAGAAGGGACCAGTCCAATGATCCAGAATACATCTATCTACTGAGAGAAGGGACCAGTCCAATGATCCAGAATACATCTATCTACTGAGAGACGGGACCAGTCCAATGATCCAGAATACATCTATCTACTGAGAGAAGGGACCAGTCCAATGATCCAGAATACATCTATCTACTGAGAGACGGGACCAGTCCAATGATCCAGAATACATCTATCTACTGAGAGAAGGGACCGGTCCAATGATCCAGAATACATCTATCTACTGAGAGAAGGGACCAGTCCAATGATCCAGAATACATCTATCTACTGAGAGACGGGACCAGTCCAATGATCCAGAATACATCTATCTACTGAGAGAAGGGACCAGTCCAATGATCCAGAATACATCTATCTACTGAGAGACGGGACCAGTCCAATGATCCAGAATACATCTATCTACTGAGAGAAGGGACCGGTCCAATGATCCAGAATACATCTATCTACTGAGAGAAGGGACCGGTCCAATGATCCAGAATACATCTATCTACTGAGAGAAGGGACCAGTCCAATGATCCAGAATACATCTATCTACTGAGAGAAGGGACCAGTCCAATGATCCAGAATACATCTATCTACTGAGAGAAGGGACCAGTCCAATGATCCAGAATACATCTATCTACTGAGAGAAGGGACCAGTCCAATGATCCAGAATACATCTATCTACTGAGAGACGGGACCAGTCCAATGATCCAGAATACATCTATCTACTGAGAGAAGGGACCAGTCCAATGATGCAGAATACATCTATCTACTGAGAGAATTAAGGACCAGTCCAATGATCCAGAATACATCTATCTACTGAGAGAAGGGACCAGTCCAATGATCCAGAATGCATCTATCTACTGAGAGAATTAAGGACCAGTCCAATGATCCAGAATACATCTATCTACTGAGAGAAGGGACCAGTCCAATGATCCAGAATACATCTATCTACTGAGAGAAGGGACCAGTCCAATGATCCAGAATACATCTATCTACTGAGAGAAGGGACCAGTCCAATGATCCAGAATACATCTATCTACTGAGAGAAGGGACCGGTCCAATGATCCAGAATACATCTATCTACTGAGAGAAGGGACCGGTCCAATGATCCAGAATACATCTATCTACTGAGAGAAGGGACCAGTCCAATGATCCAGAATACATCTATCTACTGAGAGAAGGGACCAGTCCAATGATCCAGAATACATCTATCTACTGAGAGAAGGGACCAGTCCAATGATCCAGAATACATCTATCTACTGAGAGAAGGGACCAGTCCAATGATCCAGAATACATCTATCTACTGAGAGAAGGGACCGGTCCAATGATCCAGAATACATCTATCTACTGAGAGAAGGGACCGGTCCAATGATCCAGAATACATCTATCTACTGAGAGAAGGGACCAGTCCAATGATCCAGAATACATCTATCTACTGAGAGAAGGGACCAGTCCAATGATCCAGAATACATCTATCTACTGAGAGAAGGGACCAGTCCAATGATCCAGAATACATCTATCTACTGAGAGAATTAAGGACCAGTCCAATGATCCAGAATACATCTATCTACTGAGAGAAGGGACCAGTCCAATGATCCAGAATACATCTATCTACTGAGAGAAGGGACCAGTCCAATGATGCAGAATACATCTATCTACTGAGAGAATTAAGGACCAGTCCAATGATCCAGAATACATCTATCTACTGAGAGAAGGGACCAGTCCAATGATCCAGAATGCATCTATCTACTGAGAGAATTAAGGACCAGTCCAATGATCCAGAATACATCTATCTACTGAGAGAATTAAGGACCAGTCCAATGATCCAGAATACATCTATCTACTGAGAGAAGGGACCAGTCCAATGATCCAGAATACATCTATCTACTGAGAGAAGGGACCAGTCCAATGATCCAGAATACATCTATCTACTGAGAGAAGGGACCGGTCCAATGATCCAGAATACATCTATCTACTGAGAGAAGGGACCGGTCCAATGATCCAGAATACATCTATCTACTGAGAGAAGGGACCAGTCCAATGATCCAGAATACATCTATCTACTGAGAGAAGGGACCAGTCCAATGATCCAGAATACATCTATCTACTGAGAGAAGGGACCAGTCCAATGATCCAGAATACATCTATTTACTGAGAGAAGGGACCAGTCCAATGATCCAGAATACATCTATTTACTGAGAGAAGGGACCAGTCCAATGATCCAGAATACATCTATCTACTGAGAGACGGGACCAGTCCAATGATCCAGAATACATCTATCTACTGAGAGAAGGGACCAGTCCAATGATCCAGAATACATCTATCTACTGAGAGACGGGACCAGTCCAATGATCCAGAATACATCTATCTACTGAGAGAAGGGACCGGTCCAATGATCCAGAATACATCTATCTACTGAGAGAAGGGACCAGTCCAATGATCCAGAATACATCTATCTACTGAGAGACGGGACCAGTCCAATGATCCAGAATACATCTATCTACTGAGAGAAGGGACCAGTCCAATGATCCAGAATACATCTATCTACTGAGAGACGGGACCAGTCCAATGATCCAGAATACATCTATCTACTGAGAGAAGGGACCGGTCCAATGATCCAGAATACATCTATCTACTGAGAGAAGGGACCAGTCCAATGATCCAGAATACATCTATCTACTGAGAGAAGGGACCAGTCCAATGATCCAGAATACATCTATCTACTGAGAGAAGGGACCAGTCCAATGATCCAGAATACATCTATCTACTGAGAGAAGGGACCAGTCCAATGATCCAGAATACATCTATCTACTGAGAGACGGGACCAGTCCAATGATCCAGAATACATCTATCTACTGAGAGAAGGGACCAGTCCAATGATGCAGAATACATCTATCTACTGAGAGAATTAAGGACCAGTCCAATGATCCAGAATACATCTATCTACTGAGAGAAGGGACCAGTCCAATGATCCAGAATGCATCTATCTACTGAGAGAATTAAGGACCAGTCCAATGATCCAGAATACATCTATCTACTGAGAGAAGGGACCAGTCCAATGATCCAGAATACATCTATCTACTGAGAGAAGGGACCAGTCCAATGATCCAGAATACATCTATCTACTGAGAGAAGGGACCAGTCCAATGATCCAGAATACATCTATCTACTGAGAGAAGGGACCGGTCCAATGATCCAGAATACATCTATCTACTGAGAGAAGGGACCGGTCCAATGATCCAGAATACATCTATCTACTGAGAGAAGGGACCAGTCCAATGATCCAGAATACATCTATCTACTGAGAGAAGGGACCAGTCCAATGATCCAGAATACATCTATCTACTGAGAGAAGGGACCAGTCCAATGATCCAGAATACATCTATCTACTGAGAGAAGGGACCAGTCCAATGATCCAGAATACATCTATCTACTGAGAGACGGGACCAGTCCAATGATCCAGAATACATCTATCTACTGAGAGAAGGGACCAGTCCAATGATCCAGAATACATCTATCTACTGAGAGAATTAAGGACCAGTCCAATGATCCAGAATACATATATCTACTGAGAGAAGGGACCAGTCCAATGATCCAGAATACATCTATCCGCTGAGAGAATTAAGGACCAGTCCAATGATGCAGAATACATCTATCTACTGAGAGAAGGGACCAGTCCAATGATCCAGAATACATCTATCTACTGAGAGAAGGGACCGGTCCAATGATCCAGAATACATCTATCTACTGAGAGAATTAAGGACCAGTCCAATGATCCAGAATACATCTATCTACTGAGAGAAGGGACCAGTCCAATGATCCAGAATACATCTATCTACTGAGAGAAGGGACCAGTCCAATGATCCAGAATACATCTATCTACTGAGAGAATTAAGGACCAGTCCAATGATCCAGAATACATCTATCTACTGAGAGAAGGGACCAGTCCAATGATCCAGAATACATCTATCTACTGAGAGAAGGGACCGGTCCAATGATCCAGAATACATCTATCTACTGAGAGAAGGGACCGGTCCAATGATCCAGAATACATCTATCTACTGAGAGAAGGGACCGGTCCAATGATCCAGAATACATCTATCTACTGAGAGAAGGGACCAGTCCAATGATCCAGAATACATCTATCTACTGAGAGAATTAAGGACCAGTCCAATGATCCAGAATACATCTATCTACTGAGAGAAGGGACCAGTCCAATGATCCAGAATACATCTATCTACTGAGAGAATTAAGGACCAGTCCAATGATGCAGAATACATCTATCTACTGAGAGAAGGGACCAGTCCAATGATCCAGAATACATCTATCTACTGAGAGAAGGGACCAGTCCAATGATCCAGAATACATCTATCTACTGAGAGAAGGGACCAGTCCAATGATCCAGAATACATCTATCTACTGAGAGAAGGGACCAGTCCAATGATCCAGAATACATCTATTTACTGAGAGAAGGGACCAGTCCAATGATCCAGAATACATCTATCTACTGAGAGAATGGACCAGTCCAATGATCCAGAATACATCTATTTACTGAGAGAATTAAGGACCAGTCCAATGATCCAGAATACATCTATCTACTGAGAGAAGGGACCAGTCCAATGATCCAGAATACATCTATCTACTGAGAGAAGGGACCAGTCCAATGATCCAGAATACATCTATCTACTGAGAGAATTAAGGACCAGTCCAATGATCCAGAATACATCTATCTACTGAGAGAAGGGACCAGTCCAATGATCCAGAATACATCTATCTACTGAGAGAATGGACCAGTCCAATGATCCAGAATACATTTATCTACTGAGAGAATTAAGGACCAGTCCAATGATCCAGAATACATCTATCTACTGAGAGAAGGGACCAGTCCAATGATCCAGAATACATCTATCTACTGAGAGAATGGACCAGTCCAATGATCCAGAATACATTTATCTACTGAGAGAATTAAGGACCAGTCCAATGATCCAGAATACATCTATCTACTGAGAGAAGGGACCAGTCCAATGATCCAGAATACATCTATCTACTGAGAGAAGGGACCAGTCCAATGATCCAGACTACATCTATCTACTGAGAGAAGGGACCAGTCCAATGATCCAGAATACATCTATCTACTGAGAGAATGGACCAGTCCAATGATCCAGAATACATCTATCTACTGAGAGAATGGACCAGTCCAATGATCCAGAATACATTTATCTACTGAGAGAATTAAGGACCAGTCCAATGATCCAGAATACATCTATCTACTGAGAGAAGGGACCCGTCCAATGATCCAGAATACATCTATCTACTGAGAGAAGGGACCAGTCCAATGATCCAGAATACATCTATCTACTGAGAGAAGGGACCAGTCCAATGATCCAGAATACATCTATCTACTGAGAGAATTAAGGACCAGTCCAATGATCCAGAATGCATCTATCTACTGAGAGAATTAAGGACCAGTCCAATGATCCAGAATACATCTATTTACTGAGAGAAGGGACCAGTCCAATGATCCAGAATCACAGACACTCACACAACCTGTGAGTCACACAAAAAGGCACCAGATGTCGTTCCTCCCGAGAGCGTACAAGCTTTACCAGAAGTAATAGAACCTTTTTTTAGTGTTGTTTTTAATAGACCGGCCCCCTTGTGCCTCAAAATGTAAGAAACATCATCTTTTATGCAATGATGTAGTATAATGTTCAGCAACTACAGACTAAAGACAATACATGTTTATATATAATTAATGTAGTTAATGTTCAGCAACTACAGACTAAAGACAATACATGTTTATATATAATTAATGTAGTAATGTTCAGCAACTACAGACTAAAGACAATACATATTTATATATAATTAATGTAGTTAATGTTCAGCAACTACAGACTAGAGACAATACATATTTATATATAATTAATGTAGTAATGTTCAGCAACTACAGACTAAAGACAATACATATTTATATATAATTAATGTAGTAATGTTCAGCAACTACAGACTAAAGACAATACATATTTATATATAATTAATGTAGTTAATGTTCAGCAACTACAGACTAAAGACAACACATATTTTCAAGGACGAAATGAGAATCGTGTGAGAATTCTTCTCGATTCTTGCGGAGGGAAAAATCCATGTTCACATTTGAGTGAGACTCGTGCAGCGCTGGTTGCCATGAAGCCACCCCCATTTATTTTTCTTTATTTTTCTTTTAGACTAGGTGGTTCAGGCACATTTTTCCGTCCAGTTGGACTCACTCCAGGATCTCTCTCTCCCTGTCTCTCTGCCTCTCTCTGTCTCTCTCCACCTCTCTCTCTCTCTCTCTCCCCGTCTCTGGGACGTGCACACACAGACATCAAAGGGGGCTTCAGCCCCTGCCCCTTTTACCCCGTCTGTAAAACAACTGCCCTTTTACTCCGTCTGTAAAACAACTGCCCTTTTACCCCGTCTGTAAAACAACTGCCCTCTCCAGACCACGAATGAATGCAGCGTTTACTACATGGTGAAAGAAATGCAACATGCCCTGCTCTCCTCTCCTCTCCATGCCATGCCATGCTGGAAGGAAGGCAGCGTTCAGGAGAATTTACTTTTTTCCCCCCGATGTCTCCTGAACTTGAACTCAGTATTTTGCATTGAACTCATTTGTTTATGAATCCATGTCGTTACACACCGTACATCTCCACTGGCTAAAGAGTGCGGGGTTGCACCCCGAAAATAGCTGATCTACAAGCTCTCAACGGGTCGCAGCGCGACGCGTTGTGAGCTTGTAGATCTGCGATTTTTGTCCAAAACTGCATGCCCTCTTAGGGGATGGAATTTCAGCCCCTGCCCCTCTAACACTCTCTGCACGTCCCTGCTCTCTCTCTCTCTCTCTCTCTCTCTCTCTCTCCTTGGGTTTCTCTTTGGGCGAGAGCTCTCTCTCTCTCTCTCTCTGGGTTTCTCTCGGGGCGAGCGAGCGAGGGAGGGAGAGAGAGAGACGAGGGGTATCGAGTGACGTTTATTCAAACGGTCGAGGCAGACAGAGCGGCAGCGGACTCGACGACTCCTCTGACCTCGCGGCTCCGAGCGAAAACAAAACGCCGCAGCTGGTAGTAATTGAGTCGTGATCGTCTTAATTAATTGAACAATTTCCCAGGAATTCTCCCCCCCCCCCCCCCCCCCCCCCTCTCTCGGAGGCTGGGAGGAGGAGGAGGAGGGGGGGGGAGATGTCAGCAGCGAGGAGCAGAATTCAGCAGCACATGTTCATCGACTATATACTATAAACTATATAATCTAGTTTATATAACTAGTTAAACTAGTTATATACTGTATACCCATACTAGTTATAGATGTTACCCATGTTTTAAATGGCGAGTTTGTGCTTCTGACCTCTGGGAGAAGATACAAAGAACCAAAGTGGAAGTACATCAGATTTTAAAAAATCGTTTGTATCAGCATCAACTAAGATGCTGAACGAGGCTCTGAAACAGCGGTAACTATACGTGAGGCTAGATTATTCACATCATGTGTGCTATATGGTGTAATGTTGTGTCTTCCTCTGTAATGTATTTTTGTTGTCATTGATGTTCTATGTGTGGCTGTAGCTGGGGTGAATTAAAGCCCAAGACAAATGTCCGTTGTGGACAATAAAGTTTGCCTTGACCTTGATTATAACTAAAACTATCTATACAAAACTAAATAGAAACTAAGCCACGATGACTAAATCTATAGGACTAAATCTACTGACAGTTTTCGTCAACAAATAAGAAATTGTTGTTTTAAGTATTATTTTTTATTCTTTAGCTTTTGAACAATAGCAGATCTACAAGCTCGTACATAGCGCGGACCGGGTGCCATTGCTGAAAACCCATCCCATTTCCAGCAATGGGATGGTGTGTAGATCTCGCTCAGCTGGGCATTTTTTAAAGTAGGTCCATCTGGTTCTCCACCACTCCATCAGGTCCCTCAGAACAGAACCTCAGAACAGAACCACTCAGGTCCCTCAGAACAGAACCTCAGAACAGAACCACTCAGGTCCCTCAGAACAGAACCTCAGAACAGAACCACTCAGGTCCCTCAGAACAGAACCACAGAACAGAACCTCAGAACAGAACCACAGAACAGAACCTCAGAACAGAACCACAGAACAGAACCTCAGAACAGAACCACGCAGGTCCCTCAGAACAGAACCATTCAGGTCCCTCAGAACAGAACCTCAGAACAGAACCACTCAGGTCCCTCAGAACAGAACCACTCAGGTCCCTCAGAACAGAACCTCAGAACAGATCACTGAAACACTGTCGCACATCTTGAACGGCTGCCAAAGGGATACACATGTATAGCACGCCATGAGAGAATAGTGGAACTCATAGCAAAGGATATATGAAAAAGAACACCATGCATCTTCAGTGAGAATGTATATATACAAACATTCCATCCATGCTGCAACTCTGCGAATAAACCCAGATATATTTATACATCTCTGACAGCGAATACACCAGATATTGTGGTGGTCGATGAAGAGTCCAGACTCAGAGAAGTGTCTGTATTTAGAGATAACAGCACCTTTGACCACAGCCTTAGAGAGGAAGCCTTTTATCACCATATAAGGTCATAAAATACCAACCACTTCCACACAACATCTCAGAGCTGGGCTAATAGGGGCAGACTGTTTTGTCTTTATATTTGGCAGCCTATAGCCCGGTAAAACCCGGATTAATTTCTACTTGCAAAAAAACAGATTTCAACATTACTACTACTTTTTACTACTAGGACTTATCAGAGGAAATTTACATTTGGGGGACATCTTTCACAATAATTAATAAAACATGTCCCAGGTTCTATGTTTCTGGTTTAAGGACTTCAGTGTTTTGTACTATACAATTGTATGTATAAGTACAGAACAAATAATGTTTGTTTTTGCCGTCTTTGTTGAAGAGTCTGAGCAATTATGTTTTAGTTTATTTTATGCCAGTGTTAATTTTCAGTTGGTTAAGACTAGATAGTTTAAGTAGGCCTAAAGTTCAATGGATTGTTCAAAGACTGAGCTTAAATCAGAATTCGCTACTATAAGTAACACAGTAAGACTACCGTAAGTTGCTAAAATACGTTTAGTCTTACTAGAATTACTAA
>NC_137884.1:25468733-25486233 GCF_963924005.1 Protomyctophum bolini | reverse complement strand
CCCCCATTAGAAAAGACATGCCATCCGGGGACCCAGTGTTGTTTTTGGCAGCAAATTTAGATTTTCGTTTTAGTCATTAGTCTCTTGAATAGTTCTCATTTAGTTTTAGTCCCTTTTTTGTCACCTGGAATGTTTTAGTGTTAGTCTAGTTTTAGTCGACTAAATGGCACAAGATCTTAGTCGACTGAATCTACAGTTGATTTAGTCGACTAAAATGCCGTGGCAATGACTGATTTTACACTTGCTGAAATGAGCTGATCTACAAGCTCACAAGTTCGCGTCGCAGCGCGTTGTGAGCTTGTAGATCGGCTATTTTCAGCATGCAACCAAGTGTAAAATGACTTATACTGCATCTCTTGTCCACTAGTCCCTTCCTAACATTTTAGTCTAGTTTTTGTTTGTTGACGACATCGTCACTATATTTAGTCTTAGGCATCATACAGCTTAGTTTCCATTTTGTTTCCATTCAGTTTTACATCAGTCGAAAAAGGTAGTCGACGAAAACCTTTCGTCTTAGTTTTAGTCGACGAAAACAACACTGCAGGGACCCCCATTAGAGAAGATGTTTACGGCGTGATTCTCAACCATTTTAATTTCAAGGACCCCCCAGTTTGACATGCATCAGTCAAAGGACCCCCGTTTAATGGCATTTCTATCTCTGGGACCACCAGTTATATTTAAATGTGGTCCGGGGACCCCCAGGGGTCTTTGAGGGTGTTCCAGGGGGTCCCCAGCTAAATGATAGTTAGGAACCACATGGACCCTTATGGGTCTGTAACTCTGAGATTGTACCAAATGGACCCTTATGGGTCTGTAACTCTGAGAGTGTACAAATGGAACCAAATGGACCCTTATGGGTCTGTAACTCTGAGAGTGTAACACATGGAACCAAATGGACCCTCATGGGTCTGTAACTGAGAGTGTAACACATGGAACCAAATGGACCCTTACGGGTCTGTAACTCTGAGAGTGTGCAAATGGAACCAAATATGGACCCTTATGGGTCTGTAACTCTGAGAGTGTACAAATGGAACCAAATGGACCCTTATGGGTCTGTAACTCTGAGAGTGTACAAATGGAACCAAATGGACCCTTATGGGTCTGTAACTCTGAGAGTGTTACACATGGAACCAAATGGACCCTTATGGGTCTGTAACTCTGAGAGTGTACACATGGACCCGTTGGGGTCCATTTGGTTCCATCTGTAGGCCTACACTCTCAGTTAAATTAGCATTGATTTCACATACCAAGGGGTCCCAGAGATAGAAATGTCATTAAATGGGGGTCCGTAGACTAATCAATGCATGTCAAACTGGGGGTCCTTAATTGAACGGCTAATTAAACGTCCATTTTGGGGGTCCTTGACATGAAAACAGTGTTAATTGGGAAGCAGACAGAGACAGTGCTTTAAAACGGACTTACAGCTGGACAGCCCACCGCGGGGTCTCCTCCCCGGCGACCCCCAGGCTCTGTGGAAAGCCGTGACCTCCTCCTCCTCTTCTCAGCAGACCCGATCTGCAGTTCACCAGATCTCCAGAACATGTGCAGGCGGACGGGCAGCTTCTCCTCCGGTCCTCCTCCTCTGCGTCAGATGATCCAACACACCGGTGGTGGTCCGCGCTCTGCAGCGACAACAACAACAGGAGGACCCCCACACGGTGCCTCTGTACAGGGGAGGGGGAGGAGGAGGGGTACATGTTCCCCTCCTGGGTTTTTAGCGTTTTTAACACGAAAAACACAAAAAGCAGTTAGGAAGAAATCCCCCAAATCCGTGAAGATCGACCACCACCAAATAAAAGGCGTGATTTGTTGCTTTTCCTTGAATACATGAATGCAGTCCAATAAACCATATAATCCTTTATTCTTGTAGTACTATACTGATCCAATAAAACATATAATCCTTTTATTCTTGTAGTATGATATTGATCCCATTCCGGGGTCGATGCTGATCGCCTCCGGAAGTTTTAAAGTGCAAAAGAATCGAACCGTTTGACGCGAACTTAGCCATGATGTCTGTCTGTCTGTCTGTCTCCTCTCCGTCCGTGTGAAAACTTGCTGCTCTGTGGTTTGAGTGCTCTCTCTCTCTCTCTCTCTCTCTCCACCCATTGGCTGCCGCAGCTCACCAAAGGTATGCGGAGGGAGGGAGGGAGGGAGCAGCCAGATGGGTGCTTGGGAAATGTAGTCACCTTAACCCTGAGAGACCATGGGTTCTAATCAATTGTCTTATTATTCTTTGGGTCATGAGCCACACTTCATGACCATATCCGTTATCACTATCATCACGTTTCACTCATCACTTTTCAAGTGATTTGTGAAAAGTGAAAAGTGATCATCACTTTTCAAGTGATTTGTGAAAAGTGAAAAGTGATCATCACTTTTCACTCACGGGTTTCACTTACCAGCCTGGAAGTGCGAAAACGCGCATGAGTTATTAACGGCCCCACTCCGTCTTGTGATGAAGGTGGCTCTGCCTGCAAGTCAGTGTTAGTCTCTCTACTAGCCCCCTCTGCAGGTTCTTGGACTGGGGTGACTGGTTTGGGTGGAGGAGGCTCCTCTACGTCCTCTTCACCGCTCTCGGGGTCTGTATCACCCTCGACATAAAGTGATTTATGTCTCTGACAACGCAGCAACTTCATCTCTCCTATACTCACAAAGGAGGCTGCACTGAAATCTGGAGGCTGATCTACATTTCCTGACCTATAGGGTACTTCAGCTCTGTTCTCCTCATCAGACATGTTTGGTTAATTACTGAAAAGTGATAGTATTCTATTGAACTGACCGGCTCCTGTTCAGGCGCCAATTATATAACGGTTGCAACAATAACGATTGCAGAACAAAGTATAGCAAAATGAGGGAGGTGGTGGGTCAGTTCAGAATGTAAATCACTAAAGGACTCAGTAAATAAGTTTAACTGTAATCTATTAAATCAAAAGCAAAATAAAGTTTTCAATAACAATTATGGTGTTCTCGCTATGGTTATTGTTGCCATGGTTACACGGATCAAACACCAGGTCTAGTCCCCTCCCTCCCTGTGACATAGGAGGTGACCCCTCCCTCCCTGTGACATAGGAGGTGACCCCTCCCTCCCTGTGACATAGGAGACGACCCCTCCCTCCCTGTGACATAGGAGGTGACCCCTCCCTCCCCGTGACATAGGAGGTGACCCCTCCATCCCCGTGACATAGGAGATGACCCCTCCCTCCCTGTGACATATGAGATGACCCCTCCCTCCCTGTGACATAGGAGGTGACCCCTCCCTCCCTGTGACATAGGAGACGACCCCTCCCTCCCTGTGACATAGGAGATGACCCCTCCCTCCCTGTGACATATGAGATGACCCCTCCCTCCCTGTGACATAGGAGATGACCCCTCCCTCCCTGTGACATAGGAGATGACCCCTCCCTCCCCGTGACATAGGTGACACAAGCCAGTGACATCATGCTACTAGGCTATACTATAGCCTATACTCTATGTGCTTCAGAACCAAGCTCTTTGATCCCGACGACGAACACTTGAGTCGTTGTGGTCAAACAGTTTGACGTCTGGGCGTTCCTGCAACATGGTCGCGGTGGAGCATCTCGTTGCTTCCTTTAAGCGCCTCAGCGCGGCGACAGCGTCCATCAAACGGAACCCGGAGGCCGGCCAGAGTGCCGAGCCGCCTCCACGAGTCCAGGCGAGCTTCCGGAGAGCAACCCGGAGCGTCGGAGTCCGGAGTCCAAGGAGCAGAGGTTGGACGACTGCAGCGGCTCCGGTCCCATGTTGCTGGACTACTCCTCACACCTCAGGAGCTCCAATCACGGAACCCGGATGCCACGGAAGGAGTCCAATTAGAGGCCAGACTTCTAGCAGAGACCCAGCCCCAGAACCAATCAGAGACAGGCCTATAATAGGGCCTCCTCCTGAACCAATCAGATATAGAACTATAATATGGCCTCCTCCTGGCAGAGCGACCACATCTAAGCCCGCAACCTGGCGTGGAAAGATGTCTGTCCAATCGCAGGCTGGACCTTATAGGCAGAACAAGAGATCTGTCCAATCACAGACTGGACCTCTGAGCTCTGGCGGAACAAGCTGTCCAGTCAGAGACGGTTGCAGATAGTGGTCAGGATGGTGTCCAGTGTTTACCTGAAATCCAGAACGTCAAACTGACTGATATGCCCATATATGGAGATAGCTGATGTCATGCACCTGATCAGGTGAGATCAATTGGCTAATACAGAGCTGAGGTCACGCATCATTGTGATGTCACAACAGGCCAGCTCCATATATGCAGATCAAAGGGCCGATTCATACTCCTATTTTAGAGCCGAATAAAAGTCGGTTTGGCTCTGTTAAGCCTACAATGTGACGTCATTTGAGGTTCGGGGGGGGGCGGGCGTATAGGAGTATGAATCGGGATCAGGATTTGGGCCCTGTCCGTACGTAGCCTGGGAAGAGGCTTTCGTGCTGGTTCTGGACAACCGTGGGTCCGACGGACTCGACACGCAGTGCTCACAACGCATTGAATGAAAAAGAAAAGGGAGTTCACTCCGCCCCAAAATAAGTCCCGACGGGTGTAACGATATAGTAACTGCATGAAAAAAAAAAATAATAATAATTTTCAAGAATCGAAGTATATCGAAACGCAAAGAGCGTATCGTATCGCTTTGCAATTCAAATAATTGATCGTATCAATACCAAGTACTTGTGCGTTGAATAGTGCGTCGCAGCCCCGCCCCCGACGAGCGGCCTGGAAGATAGTTTCACATAATTTCCCCCCATAGACGTTTCATGAAGTATTTATTTAACCCATTTTGGCCTGAAGTCGAAATTCAAGAAAATGCCCTCTAAATCCTGAGTTTTCTGAAAAACCTCAAAGACAGCCTGATGAAGGCCGCATATAGGCCGAAACGTTGCTATTTCCCTGTGAATAAATGGTGGTCACTGCATTTGAAGACAGTGTGAGGTTGTTTTCCTTGTTCATTTTTGGGGCACCGTACCCTCTCCTACGCACCTGTCCCTTGTAGGTGTGCAAAAGCCTTGCTTTTCATGTCAAGAACCCCAAAAATTATAATGTAATTGGCCACCGACCGACCCCCCCCCCCCCCCATCTGAAAATATGTTATTCCAGGGACACCTCAGAAGCAAAGATTTGAGTTAAAAACGTACTGAAAAGAATCCAAATTTGCGACACATTTTCACGATTTTTCAAAAATAGCAGACGTACTTACAAGTGCCGCGCTATGACCTTGTAGATCCGCTATTTTTCAATAGCTAAAGTATAACATAATGCTTTCCCGCCCAGAATGGGTTAATCACACCAGTGTGTGTCCGGTGGAAACCTCGTATGAATCTGATCTCAGAATGGGTTAAAGACATAAAGCGGACAAAGACAACTCTTGTCGTGACAAATCATGACAACAAACACAATCTTTTGGGCCGAACAGATAATTAGAAAGAAGAAAAGATGAGCCGCGTCAGTCAGTCAGACGTATTTGTGAGTGAAGAAAATAATAGACAAAAATGTGAACATTTAAACCCACAGTGTTTTATTTTTATTCTAAAAAATATATTACACGATTGACAACACAACCCGGCTCAGAAGGTCATTTCTAATTTAAACAAAGAAAAAAAGAAATAAAAACATGACACCCCGAAAATAAATAAAAAAAATGATTAGGCTATATATAATATTGTTCTTGTTAACGTGGTACATGTGAGGCATGACTCATGAGGTCAATATTATAATAATATAGTGAACAAAACAAAACTCAACCCATTGAGACCTGAGGACATTATTCTACAGATGTCTTCTAAATCATGACAAATGATCATGAAAAAAAAACACCCATGTTTCGATGTCAGTGGTTCTCAAAATATTTATATATATATATATATATATATATATATATATATAAATATGTCAGGGATATATATATGTCCAAACATATATACAATTGGCCGCCGACCCCCCCATCAGAAAATATGTTTTTTCTTTTGTGTGTAAAGATACAAATTAAAAACGTTTGCTGTGAAAGCATGTACTATATATACTCAAAAGATTTGAAAAATATTTCACAATTAAAAAAAAAAAAAAAGAAAAAAGCAAATGTACAAGTTCGTTGCGCTATGAGCTTGTAGAACTGCTTTTTTTTTTTTTAAGTTTAAAATGTGGGTATTTTTTTCAGAAAACCTAAAATCATGATTTAGAAGACATTTTGTGTAGAATCGACCTCGTCTAAATGGGTTTAAAGGAGAAAGAGAACGTGACTCGTCACCAGAGGGGGCGCCACAGGCCGGCCGCCTCCATTTAACTCAATGGACAACAGGGGGCGCCGGTGTCCATCCATTGAATTTTGACCTTGAACTAAAACAAACAATGGCAGTTTAGCAGAACCCTTGATGGGGGGGGTTTATTTTATTTTTGGGATATAAACTATAAAAAAAACAACTAAATCTTTGACCTTGAACCAGCTCAGCGGTACAGGCAGTAAAAACAGCCGTCAGACTAAGAGAATTAGGGTTCCATTTTCGTTGCCTTTTTTTTTTTTTTTTTTTACCTTTTACCATTTTGATTTTTCTTTTCTTTTTTAAATGTTTAAAGGAGCATTCAGTGATTTGGGTGAATTGAGGGAAAAAAAGACCCAGTCCGCCCCGGTAACAAGATGTGCACATGCACGCTCTCTGTGCACGCACACCAAGGCCTGCCCCGCTCAATCCTGATTGGTTGAGGGCTTTCTCACCCACCACCAAAACAGATTTTTTTTTACCTCTGCGCTTCACTGGGGCCAGGGAGGAAGTCCTTATATGGTCAGCACACTCTATAGTCGGGAGGATTACAAAAAAAAGGGGGGGAAAGTGAATGAAGTTAAATCACTGAATATACCTTTAAAAATACCTTTAAAGTGTCGATGTAGGTCGACTAGTTAGTTTTCAACATAGTAAAACAAAGGAGGCAAAGTAGTTTAGGGATAAGGGGTTTAGACATTTAGGGATAAGGGGTTTAGACATTTAGGGATAAGGGGGTTAGACCTTTAGGGATAAGGGGTTTAGACATTTAAGGATAAGGGGGTTAGACCTTTAGGGATAAGGGGTTTAGAGATAAGGGGTTTAGGCATTTAGGGATAAGGGGTTTATGGATAAGGGGGTTTAGCGGCGACGAAAATGGAGCCCTTGATCTTTTAGCCACAAACACCATTTCTTGTCCCCGCTCTTCTCTCGGCTTCGGGGTGGATGACATTAAGGACAGCCCTGTTCAAACTAAACCCAAACAAAACCACATCCAGGGAGTTTCCTGTTTCCTGTTGTACATTTCTTTCTCCACCCTAACCCCCTAACACCCCACCCTCCCCCCCCAAAAAAAACCCAAAACAAAAAGTAGTAGCATTAGTCACATTAAAACAGAGATGAACAGAATGGCACATTGGATTCCTAATTTATTAAAATAAGTGGTGCTTGAGGACCCTTCTTTCTTTCTTTCTTACTTACTTACTGCCGAGACAAAGTTAAATAAATTACTACCATAAACGTTACATACAAATCTGGGGTAGTTTATGTACAGAGGGGGTTATTAGACACACAACAAAATAATAATAATCTACAATTCAATTCATGTTTTATGTTCAACGAGACAGACAGCAGTACAACCGTATTTTACAAAGGTTTGTGTTAACTACACGCGTGTGTGTGTGGCACCATGTGGGGGGGGGGGGGGGGGGGGTTAACACATTGCCATTCTGTAACTTTTCTTTTTTCCTTTTTTTTTAAGGGAAAAAAGTGACTCGTTCTTTTCCAAAATCTCACAGAATAATCCAGCTAAACACTCTTTCTTTCTCTAAAACAGACATACTTCTCTATGTACAAGATTTTAGATGTGAAAATAAACAGGCCCTAAACACTAAAACACACACACAGAAAACACTGGTTGAGAGCTAAGCGCAGTGTGTGTGTGTATGGAGAGAGTTGGGGGTTTGACTGAAGCCTTGTGTGTGTGTGGAGAGAGTTGGGGGTTTGACTGAAGCCTTGTGTGTGTGTGTGTGTGTGTGTGTGTGTGTGTGGAGAGTTGGGGGTTTGACTGAAGCATTGTGTGTGTGTGTGTGTGTGTGTGTGTGTGTGGGGGGGGAAAGTTGGGGCTTAGACCAGTGGTTCCCAAACTTTTTCATGCCAAGGACCCCCCGAATTGACACGAATTAGCCCCACGGACCCCCATTTGAATAGATATGCCAGGGACCCCCATATAAAAGAAGATTCTCACGGCTCTAGCAGTGATTCTCAACCCGTTTAATTTCATGGACACCCAGGTTTGAGTCTACGGAATACCAATTTATATTGTAAAGTAAAATCAACGTTAATTTAACTCTGAGAGTGTACAAATGAAACCAAATGGACCATTCGGTTCCAAACTATCATTTAGCTGGGGACGCCCTGGAACTCCCTCAGGAACCCCTGGGGGTCCCCGGGCCCCACTTTGGGAACCACTGGGTTAGACTGAAGCCTTGTGTGTGTGTGTGTGTGTGTGTGTGTGTGTGTGTGTGTGGAGAGAGAGTTGTGTTTGACTGAAATAACCTTTTTTCTGAGTGGTTTGTGGTTTGGTTTGGTTTGGTTAGGCCAAATACCAGAGGACGCACAAACTAGCCACAGTCCACGCTGGACTGGCACCGACGTGCCGCGGCATTAAGGCCATTTCAGACGGGGTAGCGACTGACAAAACCTTTGGTCTTTGGTGTTGGACGCAGGGTAGACGTGTGTTGGTCTGACAGGACCGTGGCGCTGCGTTGACCACACCCTCAGCTCTCATGGATTGAAGCTGAAAATAAAATCTCGAGACTCCAAGTCTTTCGTACGGCCAAGTCGTCCTAACGTGCAAATTAGTGAACCAGTGTGTGAAAGGAGCTCTATAGCCACACACTGACGCTAACACAATTAACACAATATGTAACATTATGAGTGTTTTAGCGTTGTGGTTGCCGTTCGTGTTGTTCTACATTAACAGCCAACCAGGAAAATAAATCATAGTCCTTTGCTTTCATGAAATATCCATGATTTTATGGAACACATAATGCTATAGGTTGACCACTTCAAAATGCTCTAATCTACGGTATTAAAAATATTTACCGAAAATATCAATCTCAATGCTCTCAAATCTCAATGCGTCGCTCGTAGATAGGCTATTTTCGATGTGCAACAAAATGACCGAAATCAGTCGTGGGGACTGAGAGCTTTAATCCATGAGAAATGTAAGCACGCTGTCACCTCCGTTAACCACACTGTCAGCTCTGTAAGCAAACTGTCAGCTCTGTAACCACACTGTCAGCTATGTAACCACACTGTCAGCTCTGTAACCACACTGTCAACTCTGTCAGCACACTGTCAACTCTGTCAGCACACTGTCAACTCTGTCAGCACACTGTCAACTCTGTCAGCACACTGTCAACTCTGTCAGCACACTGTCAGCACACTGTCAGCTCTGTAAACACACTGTCAGCTCTGTAACCACACTGTCAGCTCTGTAACCACACTGTCAGCTCTGTAACCACACTGTCAGCTCTGTAACCACACTGTCAGCTCTGTAACCACACTGTCAACTCTGTCAGCACACTGTCAACTCTGTCAGCACACTGTCAGGACACTGTCAACTCTGTCAGCACACTGTCAACTCTGTCAGCACACTGTCAACTCTGTCAGCACTCTGTCAGCACACTGTCAACTCTGTCAGCACACTGTCAACTCTGTCAGCGCACTGTCAGCACACTGTCAACTCTGTCAGCACACTGTCAGCACACTGTCAACTCTGTCAGCACACTGTCAGCACACTGTCAACTCTGTCAGCACACTGTCACCTCTGTCAGCACACTGTCACCTCCGTTAACCACGCTGTCAGCTCTGTCATACTCTCCTGGCTAGGCTAGACACTCCCCACATCCCATCGTCACAGTTCATCTTCACAACAATATATATGTATAAATATATATATATATATATCCCTCCTTCTCCATCCCTTAAACATCTGAATGTTAATAGTGGTTTTATTGACGGGTATAACTATGGATTGGTTAGAAAGACAGAGAAGAGGAAGAGTTCACGAGAGGAAACCTTTTGTCCGTAGCTTCTTTTTGTAAACACTTTTTTTTTGTTGTTTTTTTGTTTTTTTTAACCGAAGGTCTTGTGGACGACGTCACTGAGAACCTGGTCTCCACGCCAAGGCGTTCTTCCTGGATTGATCACATGGGGCGAACCGCAACCGGCCAATGGCTGGCTTTCACAGTATGTCTCTCAGCCAATGGGGGGGGGTGAGGACCAACGATGTCTTTCCGTTATGTACATTTCTTTCCCTCGTTGCAATTTCTTTGGGCCAGAGGAACACGTCGTTGCACACCAAAAAAAGAAAAAGCCGACGTAGAAAGCTCATTGGTTAACCCATTCTGACCGGGCACCCATTTTGGTGTTGGCATCATGTTATGCTTTAGCTATTGAAAAATAGCAGATCTACAAGCTCATAGCGCGCCACCGAGTGGCGCGATACGAGCTTGTAGGTCTGCTATTTTTGAAAAATTCGAAGAACGACTGACATTTTTAGAATCTGATCTCAGGTCAGAATGGGTTCATCAGACCAGTGTGTGTCCAGTGGAAACCTCGTTATGAATCTGATCTCAGGTCAGAATGGGTTAACGCGCTGTGAGCTTTGTAGAAAGCTCATTGGTTAACGAGCTGTGAGCTTTGTAGAAAGCTCATTGGTTAACGAGCTGTGAGCTTTGTAGAAAGCTCATTGGTTAACGAGCTGTGAGCTTTGTAGAAAGCTCATTGGTTAACGAGCTGTGAGCTTTGTAGAAAGCTCATTGGTCAACGCGCTGTGAGGTTTTTGTACATCGGCTGTTTTCGGTGCGCGAGGACCGACCGCGCGGCACGAATCCGGTGTTTTGTGAGCGTCTTCTGGAAAGATCAGTTACTGTACACCGTACTGTACGACACTGTACGTCAGGCAGTGAGAGGCAGGCAGACATGGGAGGAGCCACGAGGAGGAACAACTTTTACTGTGCACAAAAGGCCTGCGTGTGTGTGTGTGTGTGTGTGTTAGGTCAGGGCAGTGTGTGTGTTAGGTCAGGGCAGTGTGTGTGTTAGGTCAGGGCAGTGTGTGTGTGTGTGTCTGTGTGTGTCTGTGTGTGTGTGTTAGGTCAGGGCAGTGTGTGTGTCTGTGGTCGCCTGGTCGGTCAACCAATCGACGATCCTGATTTTTTTTCTTCTTTTTTTTCAGCCATGGTGTTAAAGGGTTTTGATTGGTTCATGTTTCATGTTTGCTGATCCAAGGGCAGGGGGGGGGGGGGGGGGTGTCCGTCCGCGTGCTGCTGACCGTTTGGCGTTCCAGGGTGGACGAGGGAACGATGCGGCGCCCGATGTGACGACTCCATGTGGAAGGAATGATGATGATGCCACTGCCCGAAGACGTCACTCTCCTAAAAACACCCCCTTCTACAAGCTGTGAGCTTGTAGATCGGTTATAGCCCCCCCCCCCCCCGGGACATCACGTGAACAAGGATTCCGAGGATCACGTTTTTTTTTTTTTGAAATGTTGACGACGCAAATCAACGTCACGACGCAAAAGAAACGCAAGGTCACTCTGGGCTTCAGTAGCAGGCGGTGGGGACGCCCCGAAGGTACCCGCTGCCCCCCCCCCCCTCGTCGAGACCGGGGCGGTCCAGTGGGTCGGTTCTGCGGCCACTTGCATACCAGACAACAGCATGCTTCATGGTGTGTTTTTGCATACAGAGACTCTAACGGTGAGACGAACAGCAGAGTGGTTCAATATCCCACCACTTTTTTTTTTCTTCCTTTCTCCTATTTTTTTCTTTTTTCTTAACAAAAACACTGAAAACGTCGCGACGAAAAACTTCATTAGTTCAACACTAGGGGGTAGCGACGCTGAGCGGGGGGGGGCGGAGCTTAACCTTCCTCCTCCTCCTCCTCCTCCTCCTGGGATTGGCCAGCAGACGTGTCCGTCAGTCAGTCAGTCAGTCAGTCACTGGCTGCTCATTGGTTCCTTTTCCCTCTTCCCGAGAAACAAGAAGAATAAAAGAAGAGTCTCTGTTTGTTTACGCGTCCGACAGGCAGCTCTGGACGCTGTCCATCCACAGCTGGGCGTTCAGGCTGTCCTGGGCGCAGAAATAGTACACCCGCTTCGTGGTCTTCAGCTGAAACACAACACACTGGTTACAATGGAGGTCTTCAGCTGAAACACAACACACTGGTTACAATGGAGGTCTTCAGCTGAAACACAACACACTGGTTACAATGGAGGTCTTCAGCTGAAACACAACACACTGGTTACAATGGAGGTCTTCAGCTGAAACACAACACACTGGTTACAATGGTGGTCTTCAGCTGAAACACAACACACTGGTTACAATGGAGGTCTTCAGCTGAAACACAACACACTGGTTACAATGGAGGTCTTCAGCTGAAACACAACACACTGGTTACAATGGAGGTCTTCAGCTGAAACACAACACACTGGTTACAATGGAGGTCTTCAGCTGAAACACAACACACTGGTTACAATGGAGGTGTTCAGCTGAAACACAACACACTGGTTACAATGGAGGTCTTCAGCTGAAACACAACACACTGGTTACAATGGAGGTCTTCAGCTGAAACACAACACACTGGTTACAATGGAGGTCTTCAGCTGAAAATCGTAATAATGTGGTGCAAATCTTTGAATATATATTCTTTCAAAGTGAATGTTTTTAACTCTAAATGGGTTAATGACCCAAATCCACCCTAAACTGCTGTTAACCGCGGCTAAATCCGCCATCCGCAGGTCTCTGACACACACCCCCCCCCCCCCCGCACACGCACACACACACAGTAGAGCAGAATGTGGTGGGGGGGGGGGGTCTTACATCGAAGAAGGCCTTCTCCTCGATGTTTTTGGGAGCTCCCATGGTGTGTGTTCCTGGAATGACCGACTCCACCTCGGCCAGATCGATCACACCCTTACACTCCTTGTCCTGTCGGCTCTCATAGTATCTCAGCTGGGGGGGAGAAAAAGAGAGAGAGAGAGAGAGAGAGAGAGCATGGTTATGAACTCATTATGCAGAATGAGCCATTTCACAAGTTTTCAAATGTGTAAAACATCTTTTAGCCAGATACGAGCTCTTAAATGGTAGAGATACGAGCTTGTAGATCGGCTATTTTCAAATGGCCGGAATGTATATATAGTTATATACATGTATATATACATATATACATGTATATATGTATATATACGTACCTGTATGATTTCAGGCCTTTTGAGAAATGACCTCGAACCAATTGCAACAGAAACACTTTTCAACAGGTTTTTGTGCCATAAATATGTTATTATCGAAATCCATTACTAAATGTAAATGGTAAATGGTGCATTTATATAGCGCCTTTATCCAAGGCGCTTCACAGAGACTGTGCATTACATTCACACACACACATTCATATACACCGATGGCAGTGGAAACCATGCAAGGCACCCACCGGCACATCGGGAGCAATTAGGGGGTTCAGAGTTTTGCTCAAGGACACGGGACACTAACTCTGGGGGAGGAGCCCACAGGGTTCGAACTGGCAACCTTACGGTTACCATCCGGGCACTCTTCCCAGTGACCCACCGCCGTACTTAGTTACTTAGTTACCGTTACCTTCTCACCTGGTGTTTGGTCTTGTCCAGCACAAACCACCGCGGTTTCCATGGTTTCAACAACGCCCCCTTTTTATACAGGATGCCTTCAAAACTCCTGAAAACACACGAGACATTTCATACAGGATGCCTTCAAAACTCCTGAAAACACACGAGACATTTCATACAGGATGCCTTCAAAACTCCTGGAAACACACGAGACATTTTATACAGGATGCCTTCAAAACTCCTGGAAACACACGAGACATTTTATACAGGATGCCTTCAAAACTCCTGGAAACACACAAGACGACTTATAGATAACTGCCACTAGAGGGCGCCATTACACTGTTAGAAAAATAATAAATGTTAAATGTTCAACCATTTAAAGCTGGGGCTTCTAAGCTGGGGCTTCTAAGCTGGGGCTTCTAATTCCATCCATGTCTAAACCCCCTTATCCATAAACTACTACGAGAGACGGCCGTCGTGCAAATCACAAGCTTTTCACCAGAGGAGAAAAACTTTTTCCCCCCCAAACTTTTTCCCCCCGCACAGGCAGACTCTTCACATACTAGAGCATGTCTGAAATAAGTGTCAGAGCTGAAATCGACATGTAAATATGAAATAAATGCTTAAACATGTAGCTAGGTGTAATGTTAAACATGTAGCTAGGTGTAATGTTAAACATGTAGCTAGGTGTAATGTTAGAGTCCACAGAAGACTAGCTAGGTGTAATGTTAGAGACCACAGAAGTGAACCTTTCAAGACATTACTCTATAAGCCATATCTCCAAAACTGGTAGGTCAAACTGAACAACCAATATGTCAATTTGAAGCTAGGCCAATCAGAGGCAGGCGGGGCGTTACCATGCCTATGCTCGGACGCAAACGATTATCATTCATTTTCCATAATCATGTTATAGATAATGTTCTAGACCTTTTCTTTATACTATGCAGTCATGGTATCTGTAGGTGTCTGTACGGACCTGTTCTCGCTCTCCGTGCTCTGGAACTGGCTGTACAGCGTGGAGGTGCTGGGCCGGCCCGTGGCCGGCGTGGAGGCGGCGGCGTCGCCCCCGTCCATGGCCAGGTTGAGGGAGGAGCCCACCCCTCCCCCGCTCTCCTGGAGGTACACGCCCTGGGAGCGCCGCTGGTGGCTGATGTTGGACGACAGGGGGCTGGAGAAGGACGGCTGCAACCGGGAGGACATGGGAGACATTTTTATTGAACCTTTATTTAACCAGTAAAAACAGGCTGAAATAAAATTACACTTCAATACTACAAATAAAGGTTAGCTTTGTGAACTATAACTAGCACGCTGAGGTTCGATTCAAACTGTTCCTGACTACAATTCACATTGCCCCGTGAAACTGTCGACGCGCGACGTGCTCGTTTGCGCAGGCGCCCGCGGGGAGCGACTGCAACTTGGATTGTGGCGAGCTTCTTTTTTCTTTTTCTTTTTACGCTACGCGTCAGGGTTCGGGGATAGGGGTCAGAGGTTAGGCCGGGTCTCACCCTGCTCTCCAGCTTGCTCTCAGCTCTCTGATTGGTCTTCATCTTGTCCCAGGTGTCCTTCCACTTGTCAGACGTCTGGCCAAGCTCCGCCTCTAGACTCTGGAGGTCCTGTCAATCAAACACACACACACACATTTCGATTTCTTTATTCGAGTCCACATTAATAAAATACATTATCAAGGACACAATTATTTTCAGTTGCTTCTGATATACTACGGCGCACTCGAAACATCACGTGTCTCAGTCCAAACAAGCCCTAAATGTACAGAATATATACAGTAGGCAACGCATGAACTTATTCACAGCCAACATTGGTCACTTCAGTCTGTATTACCAACAACGAAAGTAAATCATGGGTACAAAAAGCACCTTCTCCTCCAAATAGACCGACTGCCTATAATGGAGGAGATTGAACAGTTATGTTGCAATCTGCTTTGCCTTACACTAGCTTGGACAACCCTATAATCCTCAAGCCTCTGACCACTAGCCTGTGGACATCATGGCCCAGGCTGCCAAATGTAAAAACAATGAGCTGAGGTTTTTTTCATCATACGTTTTAGTCGACTAAAAACACCACCAGCGCTGGCGTACCTGCAGCAGCTTGGTGATGGCGTCGGGGACCACCCTGCTGCGGCTGTCGTAGCACGGCCACACCACGCGCCGCCGGCTCTGATTGGGCGTCGAGTCCGACGCCGACGAATCGTCCGCCAGGCGCTCGCCGGCGGTGCCGCCGCCGCCGCGGGCACCCCCCCCGGCCGCCCCTCCCCCTGCCCCGGACCCTCCCCCCCGGACCAGCTCCCAGTCGTAGGACGGACCCTCGCTCAGCGTCTCCTCCGTGTAGAAGTCCCACACCTTCAGGTTGGAGATGTAGCTGTACGGACGCAGCACCTGGGGGGAGGGGGGGACACGTTTAGATGGGACACGTTTAGAGGGGACACGTTTAGAGGGGACACGTTTAGAGGGGACACGTTCACATGGGACATGTTCAGAGGGGACACGTTCACATGGGACACGTTCACATGGGACACGTTTAGAGGGGACACGTTCAGAGGGGACACGTTCACATGGGACACATTTAGAGGGGACACGTTCAGAGGGGACACGTTCACATGGGACACGTTTAGAGGGGACACGTTCAGAGGGGACACGTTCACATGGGACACGTTTAGAGGGGACACACTTAGAGGACACGTTTTAGAGGGGACACGTTTAAATGGGATACATTTAGATGGGACACATTTAGATTCCTGATTTAACACTTGGCTGCATGCTGAAAATATCAGATCTATAAACCCACCTCCTCGTCTTCAGGACTAAACATGTATTTGTATTAGTAAATATCAAATCTATAAACCCACCTCCTCATCCTCAGGACTAAACATGTAGTTGTATTAGTAACTAGACAACCTCGTAGAGGTCGCAATTTAAAAAAATTGCAGAGTGTGGTTGCCGCAGTGGCTTACATATATATACCCCTCCCACTGATATTGCCAGCCTGTTACAGTTTCAAGTCACACCTTAGATCGTGTGTAAGTAATTCGGAGGGGATTTAACCCCCGAAATTCTGGTTTTCCGACAAACGGTTACATTTATCGCGTTTGCGGCGCCCCCTATGGATGAAAATGGAATTGCTTTTGGAACTCTGTTGAACGAATCACTCCGGACATGTGATTTGAATTTTGGATGGATTGGACATTCCGTTCGTGATTTATGGCATTTTTCGTGATATAGGCCCCTCCTACTGACTTCGGAAGACGATTACGGCCGAACGATACGCACTACCGAAAATCTGAATTCAAAAAAATTCACAAAATTCAAAATGGCGGAAAATCCATCATGGCGGAAATGGGCGTGGCCTATATGGGGAGATGCGTCATGACCCAAGGAATCCAGGGAAAAAATAATTTTGATTTTACGACATACGGTTCAAGAGTTATGAGCCAAAAGGTAAAGTGGGCTGTTATAGCGCCACCATGAGGCCGACCTAAAAATATATATTTTTAATTAATTTTAGTGATAATTAGGAAATATTCCTCCAAGCTTTGTAACTATAGTGCTTACAGTCTCAGAGGAAAAAATACTTGAATGTGATTTTTTGCATTTTTCCATTGAAGTCAATGGGATAATTTAATTCACTAATAAATTCATATCAATTAAACTATACAACATTTCTCTTAGCAAAGTACACGCCATCGATTCCCGATTTTTCCGGTCAATTTGACATATGGCTCAAGTGCGTACAGTCAAAACTGAGGGAGGAGTAGTGCGTCAAAATAAAGACTAGTGGAAGAAAAATAATAAAGTGTTACAGTTACAAGAGTCTGGTTGCCAGAGGCAACCACACTAAATATCAGATCTATAA
>NC_137884.1:25461233-25463733 GCF_963924005.1 Protomyctophum bolini | reverse complement strand
TGCTCTGGCTGGCCAGCGTCTGCGCCCCCCGGTGGCTGAAGCGGTGTCCGAACGACAGCCACTCCTTCTCCACCAGCAGCCGGAAGCCGTCCAGCGTGCGATAGTACGGGTCCGACAGCAGCTGGACCAGAGACACCACCTGGTGGAGGAGGAGGGGTATTGCATTGCATTAAGTTCCTGACCACACAGGCATTTAACCTTAATTCTGACCCGAGATCAGATTCTAAAAATGTCTTCTATATGTGTCTTCAATATTCTGATATTAACCTGAGGGCATTTATTACATGGCTGGGTTGAATGCTTGATTCTGATTGGTCAATCGCTGAATTCAGCGGTGAGTTATGTGTTGATAATGACCGCTCCGCTGTATAACGGACCTCTGCCTAATAAAAACCAGCCACGCCCGCTTGATTTACTGCCGTTTCCAACATGACAGCCATGATGTAAACACACACACACACACACACACACACACACACACACACACAAACACACACACTAGTGCCACACAATGTCATTTACAGCTAAACGTTGCTCTCAAATAATGCTTTTGAAAACATTTGAGCGAGAAATAGACTCGCAGTAAAACCCGGAAATGGATTCGATTTGATCAACTCCACTTCCTTGTTTTTCCGACAGCACTGCAGGCTGGCCAGACGCAGCCCAGCGCCAACTTATGGAATACTTGTTCTGTTGTGTTTTGGGTCAATGTATTCATTTATTATGTTAGGTAGACCACATATTACCAGATATTATGCCTTACATATTACCTGTGTAGGGACGTCCCAGCTGTGTGTACAGTCTATATAGTACAATACAGCATCCTCTGTAGACATTTTTTAATCCCAACTCAAGACTCACCTCTTCACTCTTGCTTTTAGTTGAGTTTTAATATGTGCGTTCCTATACCCTGTCAGTCCTGACTGATTTGCTGCATGTGGTGTTTTTATTTGTTTTTTCTCTTATGTTTTTATACTCTTATTATTTGTTCTTTGCCACTGTTCCTTCATTTTAACTACTTGTTTTATTGTATTCTATTTTTGTGTCCTGCCCTGTGAAGCACTTTGAGCTGCATTTATGTATGAAAGGTGCAAATAAAGTGTATTATTATTATTAACCTGTGTAGTGACGTCCCAGCTGTGTGTACAGTCTATATAGTACAGTATAGTATAGTACAGTGGTTCTCAAAGTGGGGTCCGGGGACCCCCAGGGGTACTTGAGGGAGTTCCAGGGGGGACCCAGCTAAATGATAATTTGGAACCAAATGGACCCTTATGGGTCTGTAACTCAGTGTGTACAAATGGAACACTCTTTGTACACACTATAAATTGGGGGTCCCAGAGTTAGAAATGCCATTAAACGCGTAGACTAATGCTTGTCAAACTGGGGGTCCTTCAAATGAAACGGGTTGAAAATCTCTGCTATTGGGGTCCCTGGCATATGTTGCTGATTAGTGTCAATTTGGGGGTCCTTGACATGAAAAAGTTTGGGAACCACTGGTATAGTATAATTATATGTATATACCTGTGTAGTGACGTCCCAGCTGTGTGTACAGTATATTATAGTACAGTATAATTATATTTATACCTGCGTTGTGACGTCCCAGCTGTGTGTACAGTCTATTATAGTACAGTATAATTATATTTATACCTGCGTTGTGACGTCCCAGCTGTGTGTACAGTCTATATAGTACAGTATAGTATAGTATAATTATATTTATACCTGTGTAGTGACGTCCCAGCTGTGTGTACAGTATATTATAGTACAGTATAATTATATTTATACCTGTGTAGTGACGTCCCAGCCGTCCTCCAGGCTGACCATCACAGATGATCCAGTGTCCAACAGCTCCACCACCAGGACAGAGACCTGCAGCACCCTGTGTAACTGAGACACGCACGCACACACGCACACACACACACACACGCACACACGCGCGCACACGCACACGCACACACGCACACACACACAAAGAAGGTTACATTGCGGTCAAACCAGATACAACTGCTGCACATGCTTATTAACCCACAGAGGGTTAGGGTACATAATACTACTACTACTACAAACATCAAGGATAAATTAAGTAACATAAATCAAACATCTAAAGATATATAGCTCGCTGCTTAGCAGAAAACAGAAATAAATAAAAAACTATTATGTAAAGATATATTGAAATATATCTTCGTGCACGCACACGCGCACACACACACACACACACACACACACACAGAGAGAGAGGTGGGGGCTGTGCACCTACCAGGACCATCCACTCGGACTCCTCCAGGCATCGGTAGAAGCTCATGGCGGGGTCGGAGGTCGCGGAGCTGGGGACGCACGCCTTCATGAGCTTCTTGAAGCTGTTCTTCACCTGCCGCACGTCGCACACCTCGATGGGGACCACCTCCCATTGCTGGAACGAGTCCTGTTTACCCCCCTGGGAGGGGGACAGGGGTACATGTTAGAGTCCTGCTTACCCCCCTGGGAGGGGGACAGGGGTACA
>NC_137884.1:25448733-25458733 GCF_963924005.1 Protomyctophum bolini | reverse complement strand
TGATCTCTAAGTGTCTAGATGAATATATCACCAATGATTGGGTGATCTCTAAGTGTCTAGCCACTCTATATGTTGGGACTACAGAAATACCCACTCTTCAATAACAGTCACTCTAAAATCTGCCGACACGGAGAGACGAACAAGCAGAAGTTAATCAAACAGGCAGCGGCGAAAACAGACACATCAGACGAGACAATGTGAACAGTGCGGAGTGGGACGGACAGACAGACGGACGGATGGACAGAAGGACGCATGGACAGAAGGACGCATGGACAGAAGGACGCATGGACAGAAGGACGCATGGACAGAAGGACGCATGGACAGACGGACGCATGGACAGAAGGACGCATGGACAGAAGGACGGACGGCCCACCAGCATGCAGAGGACGACATGGTGACGCCTCACAGGAGAGAGAAGCTCTCCGTTTAGAAGAGAGGAAGAACACACGTCTCACAGAACACAGTTAGTCCCACGGGCAGCAGCTCAAATGTGGACTACAAGTCCCAGAGGAAGGCAGCTCACATGTGGACTACAAGTCCCAGAGGCCGCAGCTCACATGTGGACTACAAGTCCCAGAGGCAGCAGCTCACATGTGGACTACAAGTCCCAGAGGCAGGCAGCTCACATGTAGACTACAAGTCCCAGAGGCAGCAGCTCAGCTGTGGACTACAAGTCCCAGAGGCAGGCAGCAGCTCACATGTGGACTACAAGTCCCAGAGGCAGGAGCTCACATGTGGACTACAACCAGGGTATATATGCAAGGCAGCAGCCATTTTGGAAAAGAACACTTCCTACTTCCGGGCCCGCTTCCCTACTTCCTTCACAGGCGTTACCAATGATACTAATTAAGGCTCTGTTCCATTTAGTGTACAGTGCTTCTCAAACGTCTTAATGTCAAGGACCCCCATAACTCTGAGAGGGTACAAATGGAACCATTAGTCATTGGTAACACCTGTGAAGGATGCAGGGAAGGGGGAGGAGTTATCCTGTGTGCATAGAGCCGGTGTCAACACTGTTAAAGAGATCTGATTGGTTAGATCGGAAGAGGGGGGGGGGGGGAGGAGGAGGGGGTGTGGCCTACTGTACCTCCAGTAGAGTTCCTGGCCTTGCCCGATACTTTGGGCTGGGAGAGGGAGATGACCTTTGCCCTTTGACCCAGAGCTGAGGTCACATGACAACAGAGACGATAATGGCCCGTTAACGAACACAACCACAGATGGGAGATGGAGTTCACTTTCACCACAAACAGCCCGGTTTGGAACCTCACTAAAACAGAACCTCTTCTATAAGAGCAAATAGCAGAGAGTGAGGTTCCAAATGGGGCTACTTTCACTACCACACACACATACACACACACACAAACCCAAAGAGGAGACGGTGGGATGTGGTGTTTTTGTCACATGTAAACCCTCGTCTCTCTTTGGGTCGGTTTAGTACTTTTTTGGCATCGACTGGACCCGATTAATACATTTTTAGACTTTGGACAATCTTTAGACAAGCCTTTAGAGTTTAGACAAATGGTCCTTTGTTCTGGGATCCCGAACCTAGTCGATGCCACCAGGATGATGCCAAGGTGTTAGAATTCTCCTAAATCCTGACAGTTTTCTTAAAACCCCTATGTTTCTATGTCGGTGGTGCTCGACCTTTTTCATGTCAAGGACCACCAGAATTATCTGTATTTGGCCGCCGACCCCCATCTCAAAATATGTAGTTCCAGGGACTGCCCAGAAGCAAAAAGCATTTGAGTTAAAAATGTTCGCTCACGATTTTTCAAAAAATAGCAGATCTACTTGTAGATCTGCTGTTTTCCAACAGCTAACGTATAACACAATGCTTAGAACACCAACAGGGGTTCCCGCCCAGAATGGGTTAAGCGTTGGCACGCCAAGCGTGGCGTCTATAGGCTCACCTCCGCGGCTGAAGGTCCCGGGCATGTCCTCCTTGGAGCCCATCACCTGCTTCATCAGCACGCCGATCTTAGGCTGTCGCAGCTTGTCTGACGACTCTGAGCACCAGGAAATAAACGTCATCAATCTGACCACAAACGGATGACACATCATAATGTGATAATGAGGTGTAGTGCCTCAGGGTGTTTCCATATCATAATGTGATGATGAGGTGTAGTGACTCAGAGTGTTACCATATCATAATGTGATGAGGTGTAGTGCCTCAGGGTGTTTCCATATCATAATGTGATGAGGTGTAGTGACTCAGGGTGTTTCCATATCATAATGTGATGAGGTGTAGTGCCTCAGGGTGTTACCATATCATAATGTGTTGATGAGGTGTAGTGACTCAGAGTGTTACCATATCATAATGTGATGATGAGGTGTAGTGACTCAGAGTGTTACCATATCATAATGTGATGATGAGGTGTAGTGACTCAGAGTGTTACCATATCATAATGTGTTGATGAGGTGTAGTGACTCAGAGTGTTACCATATCATAATGTGATGATGAGGTGTAGTGCCTCAGGGTGTTTCCATATCATAATGTGTTGATGAGGTGTAGTGACTCAGAGTGTTACCATATCATAATGTGATGATGAGGTGTAGTGCCTCAGGGTGTTTCCATATCATAATGTGATGATGAGGTGTAGTGACTCAGAGTGTTACCGTATCATAATGTGATGATGAGGTGTAGTGACTCAGAGTGTTACCATATCATAATGTGATGATGAGGTGTAGTGCCTCAGAGTGTTACCATATCATAATGTGATGATGAGGTGTAGTGACTCAGAGTGTTACCATATCATAATGTGATGATGAGGTGTAGTGCCTCAGCGTGTTTCCGTACCTGACGTGCTCATGTGCGAGGAGGTGAAGTGGCTCAGAGTGTTCCTCCCGCCCTCCCTGCTCTCGTTGTAGGAAGGCATGGAGCTGATGATGGCCTGGAGGTACTTCTCCTGCTCCAGGCTGGTGGAGTCGGCCTGGGACGGAACTAGAGGACAGGAGGGGAGATCTTTAGAACCGTTACAGACTGGTGGAGTCAGCCTGGGACGGAACTAGAGGACGGGGGGGAGATGGGAGAAGATCTTTAGAACCGTTACAGGCTGGTGGAGTGAAGAACCTTATCAGAGCTGGGGGACTAGAACCTTACCAGAGCTGGGGGTGTTGGGGGACTAGAACCTTACCAGAGCTGGGGGCGTTGGGGGACTAGAACCTTACCAGAGCTGGGGGTGTTGGGGGACTAGAACCTTACCAGAGCTGGGGGCGTTGGGGGACTAGAACCTTACCAGAGCTGGGGGGTGTTGGGGGACTAGAACCTTACCAGAGCTGGGGGCGTTGGGGGACTAGAACCTTACCAGAGCTGGGGGCGTTGGGGGACTAGAACCTTACCAGAGCTGGGGGCGTTGGGGGACTAGAACCTTACCAGAGCTGGGGGTGTTGGGGGACTAGAACCTTACCAGAGCTGGGGGCGTTGGGGGACTAGAACCTTACCAGAGCTGGGGGGTGTTGGGGGACTAGAACCTTACCAGAGCTGGGGGGTGTTGGGGGACTAGAACCTTACCCGAGCTGGGGGCGTTGGGGGACTTGAAGAAGCCCACCACTCCCTTGGCGTGGAGGCCGGCTGAGCGCAGTAGCACCGCCTTGGTCCGCGAGTTCCTCCAGCAGACCACGGGGAAGCGGTTCTGGCGGTAACAGCGAGAGATCCGCTGGATGGTGGAGTCTGGGATGCTCTGAGGCACGATGAGCAGGCCGGGGTAGCTGTGGGAACACACAGGTACATGTGCCACACACGCACGCACACACACACACACACACACACACGCACACAAACAAATTAAAAGGTTAAAAAGGATTAAGTGATAAGGTTCACAACCAGTGTTGATTTCAACGACTGAAACTATGACGAAAATGTTCGTCGATGACCTTTTTCACTGACAAAATATATTGACAGTTTCATCAACAAATACAAACTAGACTAAAATGTCAGGGAGGGAGAAGAGATCCAGTAGAACTAAATGTCAGGGAGGGACTAGTGGAGAAGAGATCCAGTAGAACTAAATGTCAGGGAGGGACTAGTGGAGAAGAGATCCAGTAGAACTAAATGTCAGGGAGGGACTAGTGGAGAAGAGATCCAGTAGAACTAAATGTCAGGGAGGGACTAGTGGAGAAGAGATCCAGTAGAACTAAATGTTAGGGAGGGACTAGTGGAGAAGAGATCCAGTAGAACTAAATGCTAGGGAGGGACTAGTGGAGAAGAGATCCAGTAGAACTAAATGTCAGGGAGGGACTAGTGGAGAAGAGATCCAGTAGAACTAAATGTCAGGGAGGGAGTAGTGGAGAAGAGATCCAGTAGAACTAAAGTAGAATGAAGCTCAAAAGTTACGTAATTGAGAGGGGCGGAGCCAGCAATGGAGTAGGACGCGTGTTGAAGAGCTCCTGCCAGACCCCTTTTAAAAGTATTATTTTACGGTATATTATTTTCACTGCCGGTGTTGAAACAGTTTTAACTAGTTTTAAAACTACTCGAGAGCAAGTCTGAGTGCTTCCAGTGCCTACTACAACTCAGGGGGCATGGTCCGACGGAATCTCCGCAAGTACCGATACACAGGCCCCGAGCCAGAGGAGTCCTCGGAGCAGAGTGCTTCTGAGACCGGAGAACACCCATCCAGCCCGGGGGAGGAGCCGAAGATGGACGCCGCCATGTTGAAAGCCGACATTCTTGCTGAGCTAAGAGCGGACATTTCCTCTATACTTAAATCGGAGCTAAAGAGTGTGTTTTCTGAAGAATTCAAGTCGCTAAGGGATGAGTTACAACGCGAGCTTCAGGAGCTTAAAAACAACACGGCATCCATCCGCTCTGATGTGGACTCTATGAAGACTGCTGTTAAAGATGTGGAGGACGGCCTGTCAACATGGACGGATATTGTAGTTCCGATGGAAGCTACGGTGGCTAACCTCGTAACTGAGCTGGAAGAATTAAAAGAGAAATGCAATGACATAGAATCGAGGCAGCGTAGGTCAAATATTCGTGTGGTAGGAAAGGGTGAAGGACCTGGCTCGTGTAGCCCTACTGCCATTTCCAAACTCCTGAAAGATCTCATAAATGACCAAAAAGAGTTCCTGGTAGACCGCTCACACAGAGGCCTAGCTCCAATGAGAGACGGGAAGCCGCGGGTCATTGTCGCAAAGCTCCACTACGACCAGGACTGTGTTGAAGTCCTACGCAAGGCGCGACAACATGGGCCGTATGACTATAAAGGGCAGAAAATCAGCATCTTCCCGGACCGAACAGCGAGGGACGCCAAGACCTTCGCCTCCTTCAAAGATGTCAGACTTCGTCTCCAAAACCAAGCCAATGTACGGTACGGGTTCGTACGTCCGAGCCGTTTCCTCATCACACTCAACGGAGCCGCCACCAGGGAATTCAAAGACCCAGTGAAGGCAATGGAATATGTCAGTAACAACATCCCCACAACAACAGAGGCTGCTGCTGCTGCTGGATCTGCTGACTCGACTTGATGTGGCTCACTCCATTCTTTTTTGCCCTCAAAACATATGCGGTAGGCCCACTGACTAGTTATATTTTCTATTTCAGGTAAAGGACACTTTAATGACACTTTATGCCTATTTTTTATTTTTCAAACTCTCCCTCTTTGATTTTTTATAACAGATTAGATTGTATTGACCTTGTTTATTGTTTGTTTTTAGTTTTTCTTTACTGATGAGAAGGTCTAGACGTGCCTATAATATTTTCACTTTAGGAAAGGAGAGCATTGACTGACAGTTTTCTATTTAATTTTTTATCTTTATTTTTGTATATGTTTTCTTGTTCATTCAACCTCCTGCCATCATTCTATTTTGCACTATTTCTATACAAGATACACAATATTATTTTGTTTTACTATTTTATTTATTTAATGTGTATGTATGTAGGTACAAGTGTATGTGTGTACTATGTATGCTATTTTTTGAGATGGGAAGTTAGTTAGTATATTTAAATGCAGTAGGCTATGTGAATGGGCTACTATTTGTGGAGGGCAGAGGAGTGGCGCTGTGCTGACGTTCATGTTGAATGTATACATTCTTAGGAATGGCTCTTTGGATAGGCATCACTGTTTCAGTGATAATTTTGTTTTGTTTTATTTCATTCTTTTTATCTAGTGATATAGGGCTTGGTTGAACCTAGCATTTTCTGTTCTGTCAATGAGTCAATTTATATTGGCCCTCCAATACTTTTAGTTCAGATAGAGGCCCCAAGAGGGCAGCATTTGCCAAGCTTGTTATGTCTGAGGTTTGAAGCACAGACAAGAGTAGCATTGATTTACCTCTTTGTGTGTGTGTGTGTGTGTGTGTGTGTGTGTGTGTGTGTGTGTGTGTGTGTGTTGACCTGACTGAAATATAATATTGTGATACATATATGTCTTTTTGATACTACTGTAACAAGACCTTGATGTGCCTGTCTGACATTATTATTTCATTTGTTATTTGTAATTTTAATATTTTTGTTTATTTACAAATCAAAGACATTTCATGCTAGGATTCATATACCAGCCTTCTGGTTCAGTTTGGTCGGGTTTTGGTTGCACCTGGACAGCTCTAATCTGCTGCACCGGCAGGATTGATCGTTAACAAGGATCAAATCACCTATTCTAATTCATTATTTTTATACAAGCCGTTTTTATTTTTGTTCTTTCAATTGAAGGGGGGTCGGGTGGGGTTCGCTGGACACTTCATCGATCCCCGTTACCAACGCACCGCCATAGGTTGGCTTTTGTAAGGGTTATAGCAGTCATTTTGCGCGTGTCTCTTTAATGGGGATGCTTCAGCGTAGGGAGGGAGGGGGGTGGGGGGTAGGGAGGGTTATTTGTTTTGTTGTTTGTTTGTCCTCTTGGCTTGGTCGCCCTGTCTTGTTATATTGTATTTTATGTGCTTTGCATCCAGCATGTGTTCTCAGGCATTTTTCATCCCTGTGTTTGCTGTATGACCCAACCTAGAGCTGTGCCGCAGTCGGGAGGTATGCTCAAGTTCTGTAGCTGGAACTGCAGAGGTCTAAATCAACCACTGAAATGCTCCAAGGTGATTCATCACCTTCAACATCTGAATGTAGGTATTGCTTTCTTGCAGGAGACCCATTTGAAAGGTACCAGTCATGTGAAATTACGGCGGAGATGGGTTGGCCAGGTTTATCATTCATCATTCCAATCAAAATCTAGAGGGGTGGCCATTTTGATTCATAAATCTATTGGTTTCATTTCCTCCGATGTTGTTTCAGATCCAGGTGGACGATTTGTGTTTGTTACAGGTACATTATACAACACCCCAGTCATCCTGGCTAATGTATATGGTCCAAATTGGGATAATGAGAACTTTTTTCAAACATTGTTTACTAAAATACCTGATATGTCGACACACTACCTCCTATTGGGGGGAGATTTTAACTCCTGGATTAACCCAGAGTTGGATAGATCATCTTCCAGAACTAGTGTGCCCTCGAGGTCCGCCAAAGTCATTCAGGCTTTTATGAATGAGTTCAATGTCCTAGATCCCTGGCGCTTTTTGAACCCACTGGGTAAACAATACAGCTTCTTTTCCCCTGTCCATCAATCGTATTCCCGTATTGATTACTTTCTGATGGATAACCGATTGGCTCCAATGTTACACTCTTGCAACTATGAAGCAATAGTACTATCGGACCACGCTCCAGTGGTTCTTGAACTGCATTTTCGAGAATATGATAATACACCTCCCCCCTGGCGCCTAAATAGTCGTCTATTGTCCAGTGAAACTTTTGTAAACTTTGTTAATAGCCAAATAGATTTATTTATTTCGATCAATCAGACGCCTGGGATTTCAGCATCCCTACTATGGGAGACATTAAAGGCATATTTAAGAGGTGAAATAATTTCGTATAGCGCATTTGAGAGTAAATTTAGGAAGCAGCAAATGTGTAGTTTGGCTAAACAAATAAGTCAATTGGATAGTATACATTCTACTCAACCCTCACCTGATCTTTATAAAGAACGTATTTCTCTCCAAGCTAAATTTGACATAATCTCCTCTGCCCACGTAGAGGACTTATTACTTAAATCTAGATCTAATTATTATGAACATGGGGATAAGGCTAGCAAACTACTGGCTCATCAGTTACGACAGGCCTCTGCCTCCCATCAGATCCCACAAGTTCGGACTCCTACTGGTGTAACAACAGATCCTAAGCAGATCAACGAACAATTTAAACAATTTTATACTTCCCTGTATACATCTGAGCAAACCACTGATCCCTCTGCTTATGATAATTTTTTCAATTTATTGGACATCCCCAAATTGAGTCCAGAGGTAGCTCGGAAGCTGGATGGGCCGGTCAGTATTGATGAGCTTAGAAGAGATGCTAGTGGTATGCAAACAGGAAAATGCCCAGGTTTAGATGGTTATCCAGTTGAATTTTATAAGAAATTCTTTGAGAAATTAGCACCTATTCTAATTGATATGTATACGGAATCATTTAATTCACACAGTTTACCACCATCCCTCACCCAAGCTTCAATTTCAGTATTATTGAAGAAAGACAAGGACCCCTTGTCTTGTACTAGCTATCGTCCTATTAGCTTGCTATCTGTGGACCTAAAGCTTTTGTCCAAGCTCTTAGCTATGCGCCTTGAATCTGTTCTTCCAACCATAATTTCGCAGGATCAGACGGGGTTTGTTCAGAATCGATATTCATTTTTTAACATCAGGCGTCTCTTTAACGTTCTATATAGCCCCGCCCCCTCAGCTAGTCCGGAGGTTGTTATCTCGCTCGACGCAGCCAAAGCGTTTGACCATGTGGAATGGGGGTACCTCTTTAGTACATTGGAGAAGTTTGGATTTGGGGACAACTTTGTGTCTTGGGTGAAACTGCTTTATACATCTCCTACTGCATCAGTAAGGACCAATAATACCCGTTCAGCACAATTCCCCCTATATCGCTCGACCAGGCAGGGCTGTAATTTGAGTCCACTTCTGTTTGATATCGCCATCGAACCGTTGGCTATTGCACTTCGATCAAGTCCTCGCATAACTGGTATAGTTAGAAATGGCACTGAACAGCGGACATCCCTTTATGCAGATGATTTACTTTTGTATATTTCTGACATATCTACGTCCATTCCGGCGGTACTTGATATTTTCTCCTCATTTGGCCCCATCTCTGGCTATAAGCTGAATCTCGATAAAAGTGAATTACTCCCATTAAACGCAGCCGCACGTAATTACCCGCTGAGCAATTTTCCATTCAAAATAGCTCTAAATGGTTTTAAATACCTTGGTATTCAGATTACAGACAAGTTTGAAGATTTATTCAAATGTAATTTTGGCACTTTACTGACTCGCTTCCAGGAGGACTTTGAACGGTGGTCTCTATTGCCTTTATCTCTTGCTGCACGTGTTAACTGTGTCAAGATGAATTCTCTCCCAAAATTCTCTTATCTTGTCCAGTGCCTGCCCATTTTTCTCCCCCTCTCTTTTTTTGATAAAATTGATCGCATGATCTCAGAATTTATTTGGAATAAAAAGGTTCCCAGGATCAGTAAAACATTGTTACAAAGACCCAGACCTCAGGGTGGGTTAGCCCTACCTAACTTTAGGTTTTATTACTGGGCAGCCAATCTTAGAATTTTGCAACATTGGCTATTGTTGGAGAAATCTCCTTTACGTCCAACATGGATTGAGATGGAATCTTCCTCAGTAAGGCCTGCCTCATTAACTGCTCTTATTCATGCCCCTATTCGTTTTTCTCTTACCCCTTATTCTAAGAGTGTTATTGTCAAATCCACACTGAAAATTTGGAATCAATTCAGGCGCCACTTTGGTCTACAAGCTCAGTCCTTCCTTGCCCCAATAACAGCAAACCCTTTATTCCATCCATCTTTGAGTGATAATGCCTTCTCTTTATGGTCATCACTTGGCATTACAAAGCTCAGTGATCTGTATATTGACAAAGTATTTGCCTCCTTTCAACAGCTGTCTGGGAAATATTCCCTTTCAAATCAACACTTCTTTCGATATCTTCAGA